>NC_081767.1:6799394-7041894 GCF_963082965.1 Carassius carassius
ATATAGGTATATATATAGGTATATATATATATATAGGTATATATATATATATAGGTATATATATAGGTATATATATATATATAGGTATATATATAGGTATATATATATATAGGTATATATATGTATAGGTATATATATAGGTATATATGTTTGAATTGCATTTTACTGTATTGTTAATTATACTGTAACTTCTCATAGTATCATTAACCAACTTTGACTATTGTGAACTTATGTAATATCTGGTTAATTAGCATTTTTTGTTTTGTTTTTGAGTTTGTCAAGTCACCTTTATTTATATAGCGCTTTAAACAAAATACATTGCGTCAAAGCAACTGAACATCATTCATTAGGAAAACAGTGTGTCAATTATGCAAAATGAAGGGCAGTTCATCATTGAATGCAATGATGTCACATCTATTCAGTTTGAATAGTGTCTGTGCATTTATTTGCAATCAAGTCAACGATATCACTGTAGATGAAGTGACGAAGTGACCCCAACTAAGCAACTAAGCAAGCCAGAGTGCGACGGCGGCAAGGAAAGGTTTGTGAGTATTTTTTTCTTTACTTATGGTACAGCAGAAAATGTGATAAGAAAGAAAGAAAGAAAGTTTAAGATATACATTTATTTATAAATGTATAACAAATATATATTTATTTTTTAAAAGGTGTGCACCGTGTTGCTAATTCTGATAAACTGATCAAATAAAATAATACAATAAAATAAATATAAGATATAAATGTATTAATTTATTAACTATTTTATTATTATTATTATTCTGAAAATGGGCTAAAATATTTTTATGTCTGTAAGGTCTTGTATCAGCACTTCAGACATCAAATATCCAAATTTTCTTTGATGTAACTCTTACATGGGTGTCAGTTCATATGAACCCTCATCAGCTAATTTGTAGTGACTACAGTCTGTCATCCGAGAGAATGTATGCTAGAATCCACTCCCAAGGGTTGCTTGAGTAACCTCTCTCAACCTTTTCAAAGGACTAAATAAGTCATTGGCAGACCCAGCATGAAAATGAAGGTAAATTAGGTTTTGGGACAAGGGTACACTGCAGATTTTATTAGAATCCCAGAGGTAACCTGATACACCTGTTCCTGCCGCTCGACAGGAGATGTCTGCAACATGACCACAAGATTTATCAAGATTGACAAGAAGTGTCTTGGCCAAGGTGATAATTTCTTGGGCAGCACAGCCCTGACATGACTAATCTATACTGAGAAAATTAGATTTATGACAGAATCCTGGGATAAGGCAGCATTGAACTGAACAAAAGGTACAATCATTAAATATCACCATAATGCACTGGCAAATGTATAATCATGTGATGAGACCAGTGTCAGTGGAATGCTTTATTGAAGGGATCGTATGATGCTGCTAAAATTAACATTATTTTCTGTATTTGGTGTATTGAAATTAAGGTAAAAAAAAAACATTATTCCACATGCTGTACATTATTGTTTCTCATCTATGCCCTGCCTTTCTGAAACGCGTAATTTTTTTTAAAAGCGCATCGGTCTGAAAAGCAAAGTGTACTCTGATTGGACAGCTATCCAGTGCATTTGTGATTGGACGAATGCCTCAAGTGTGTGACAAAAATGTTACACCCCTTACCATACTGTGATGGCGTGTGTCCCGGCATTTGTCGCATCCAGTGGGATCATAAATAATGATTATAATGACTTGCACTGTCTTATTACACGTTGTGTTACTGATCACACTGCGTAAACATAATACCATGTCTGCATTTGTGATTGGACACTGAAAAAAAAAATGAACATGGCAGGTCTTTGAATTTACAAAAATTAAACATGTACAACACAATTTATTTATTTTTCAGCTGTGAACATGCTTTAATCAAGTATATTTCACTTGTTCATAGTGAGTGTTGTATATACATTTCTTTCAAGTTAACTAAAAGTGATTGAATCTAAAGCATCAATCAATCGAGTTTTGAGAAAGCCGGGGCACTCCGGAGCAGATGGTTGTGGAATTGCATAGGTGAGATGGATGACAAACCGTAAAAGGAGAAATTGGATAGAGCGCCAAAAACTTTGAAGATTCAGCAGCTGAGCCAACAGTCACTTCATCTCAGGTGACAAGGATTTAATGCAAAATCCATCAAATTGTTTTATATTTGTTTGCAAACAGTTTTCGTAGTGTATAATAATTACAGTGGTCAATTGTCAACACTTTCTAAAGAAAAATATCCAAACTTTAGGAGTTTTTGTTTGAGTACACAGTAAAAAAAAAACCACCCAGCTGTTGTTTGCATTTTTCTTAAGATTCGGTAATTTCATTCGAGAAAACTAAAGTAAAATTGAGACTTTTAATTAGTTAAACTTAAACTGTAAGTACTCCCGTTTATACTGATATGACACTTGATTCTGACTGCTAGAATAGGTCTGAAAAACGAAGAAAAGTGCAGGTGTGTCAGGTGCCCCAAAAATGTTCTAGGTCTTTAAGGGTTAAGGGGCAGGACCTCCGAAGGTCTTTTCGGTGGAGATGGCCGATTGGGGAAGCAAGATTGAAAACACTAGTCACCCCACCGGAGGACTTCACCAGGAGATGATCAGATTGTTGCACCAACCAGGGACAACCCAGAATTACATCTGCTGTAGAACGCTCGAGAACCAGGAAATTGATGAATTCCGTATGTAACATGGGGTTGGTCAGGCTGGTGAACTCTCCTGGAGGCAGGACTGAAGGCAATTTGAGCATCTGACGGTGAGCTGAATCTTTAAAGACCCTTTGAATCATCGTATGCTGCCAGTTGAAGGCAAAGCTTGGGTTCCAGGCCTTGACGAAATGCAGTGAGGGATGGTTCATTCCAGCCGCAGCAAGGGTTCTGAATTGTAGGGAATACTGATGTATGGTCATGCTGCCCTGTTTAAGATTATAAAGTTTCTCGCCAATCGACCTCATTAGTGCCAAATACCTTCTGGAAGGGAGCGATGAGATTTTACATCCACTGGGTTGACGGACCAGCTTGCATTCATATTTTCTGGGACCTGAGTGGGACCTGTGAGGGACTGTATAATAAACGCCATTTTTGCCTGTTCATTGGGATATAATGGAGGTTGTGTCTCATTGGCAAGAGAACATTGGAGGAGAAACCTGTTGCATTCCTGCACCAATCCTGAGTATGGTGCTGGTCTGACAACCGGGCTGGAGTGCACGATCTGGGCAGGAGAACCAGAAGTGGTGTGTTGTGGTGGGTGAGCCCTTGCCGGAGAATCTGGGGAAGTAAAGAGCAGAGTTCACACATGCCGTAGCAAATCCACCAGCTCTTGGAACGGGTCCAGTTTGCTCACCCTCAGCCTTTTAGATCCGATCTTCTGTAACAAATGGGACTCATTGCAGAGGGTTAGTTGAATGCAGTGGTTTGAGATAGGTAATTTGAAAGACAGTGGGAGAGATGCAGGTATGTGGATTCTTCGTTGAGATGGTATGGAGATAGTTTGCGATAGGATAACACCAGGTGGTTGGATGGATGGTGCGGTTATTGATTGTGGATTGGCTGCATTGATTATCTGTAATGATCCTCCCCAAATTTGTTAATAAAACATCAAGTTGAAGGCTACTCTCACAGGAAACAGTACTCATCCTCCATAAAATGCGTTGCACACATATTTGGGTTGAACTGTTCCGGAACAGTGTTGTAAATACAACTTATACACTGATTTCTAGTTGTGTCCTCTTTTGGAAGGCCCAAAAAAAGTCGTTTCGCTTTCACCACAAAAAACACAGCTTCTCCACAACATGGCGCCATCGGCAACAGTGATAATCAAAGTTACGCTTTCTTTCTTTGCGTGAACATTTGGACGGCATTATGCAAATAATGTAGGGGGCCCCTCTCTAAGTCTGGAGTTAGACAGCCACCCATCCGAGCTTTCATGGATGACCTGACAGTGACCATAACATCTGTCCCAGGCTGCAGGTGGATCCTGAACGGTCTTCAGGAGCTGATGTCCTGGGCTCGCGTGAACTTCAAGCCAGCAAAGTCAAGGTCCCTCGTGCTGAAGAAAGGGAAGGTTAGTGACAAGTTCCACTTCTCACTTGGCACCACCAAGATACCATCACTGACAGAGGAACCTGTGAAGAGCCTGGGGAAGGTGTTCAATTGCAGCCTGCGAGACGCAGCTTCCACAAAAGCGACCAACCAAGACCTGGAGACCTGGCTGGCCGTGGTGGACAAGTCTGGCCTTCCTGGCAAGTTCAAGGCCTGGATTTACCAGCACGGTATTCTCCCTCGGATCCTATGGCCCCTCCTGGTGTATGAAGTCCCCATTTCAACGGTGGAAGGCTTTGAGATGAGGATCAGCAGGTTTCTGCACAGGTGGACTTCCTCGAAGCCTGAGCAGCATCGCTCTATATGGGCAGAACAACAAGCTGAAGCTTCCCATGAGCAGCCTGAGCGAGGAGTTCATGGTGACGCAGTCCAGGGAGGTTCTACAGTATCAGGATTCCAGTGATCCAAAGGTTGCCCAGGCTGGGATTGAGGTCAGGACAGGGTGGAAGTGGAGGGCTGCCGTGGCAGTGGATGACGCAGAGTCAAGGCTACGGTAAAAGGTGTTGGTGGGCTCAGTGGCACAGGGGAGAGCTGGCCTGGGCAGCAGAAGAACTCCTCGCTATGACAAGGCAGAAGGGAAAGAGAGGAGGTCGGTGATTCTGGAGGAGGTGCGTGCAGGAGTTGAGGAGAAGCGAGCTTGCCAGATGGCTGGGATGCAGCCACAGGGCGCCTGGACAAGATAGGATCAAACAGCGGAGCGCAAAGTCACATGGACTGAGCTGTGGAAGGCTGAACCCTACAGGATAAAATTCCTGATCCAGGCCGTCTATGACGTGTTGCCAAGTCCATCCAACCTCTTCTCCTGGGGAATGGTGGAGACACCAGCATGCCCCTCTGCCAGCGGAGAGGAACGTTGGAACACATCCTGAGCTGCTGTCCAAAAGCCCTGGGCGAAGGGCGTTTCCGCTGACGCCATGACCAGGTCCTAAAAGCTGTAGCGGATTCTATCTGCAGTGGAATTAGCCACAGCAAGAGCCTCCACGCAGTGAAGACCACAGCTTTTGTCAGAGCTGGGGAGAAGTCAACACCAGCTGCCCGGGGCACCTCCTCTGGCCTGTTGGCAACGGCGCATGACTGGGAGCTGTCAGTTGATCTGGGCAAGCGGCTGAAGTTCCCTGAGACAGTTGCCATAACAACATTAAGGCCAGACATTGTGCTCACCTCAGAGGCCTCCAAGCAGGTAATTCTCTTGGAGCTCACAGTGCCTTGGGAAGACCATATGGAGGAGGCCAATGAAAGAAAGAGGGCAAATACTCCCAGCTTGTGGAGGGTTGCCGGAGCAATGGGTGGCTCCCGTCGAAGTGGGATGTCGAGGGTTTGTGGGCCAATCCCTTTGCAGGGCCTACAAAATGCTTGGCATCACAGGGGCGAGCCAGCGAAGGGCCGTCAAGTTGGCCACTGATGCTGCAGAAGTAGCATCAAGGTGGCTGTGGATCAGGAGAGGAGAGGTATGGCGTGTAGGGTAGTAGCGCTACCTGGACATAAGCTGGGACCTGATCACCCCGGCTGGGTCGCCTAGGGGAGGGGGTCTGATTGTTGAAAGACCCGAAACCCCACGTGATCCTAGGTTACATCACTGATGATATGTCCAGGTGCACCAGACGGTGTATCTAAAATCTTTATTCATGTGATAGCAAAGCTGAATTTTGAACAGCAGTTACTTCAGTTTTTAGTGTCATATGATCCTTTAGAAATCATTCTAAAATGATGATTTGCTTGCTCAGTTGTTATCATTTAAAACTGATGCTGCATCACATATTACAAATAGCATCATAACATCCATTCAGGATAAAACACAAAAACAACAACAACAACAACAGACATATAATAAATGAACATATTCCAATAAGAGAGGAAAAAAAAACATAAATAGTACTAGGTTTGACCTTATTAATTTGTGCTGTACATTCACTATTTTAAGAAGACTATGGATCCAGTATGTTTTCCCAATGCGGTGGAAAACTGTTATGTTATTGTCTTTTTTGCAGCTGTAAAACCAAAAAATAAACATTCTTTCTTGTATTGAGTTTATACAGAAGCCAGGATCATTATTAAGAAGACATAAACTTGGTTTAACCATGTAGTCAGTTTGTAGTAAAGAGGATAAAACAAAGTTTATGTGTTTCCACAGATTATTGGTAATATGACACTCCCAAAATATATGAAGAACAGTACCTGATGACGCAGTATTCAAGATATGGCAGTTGTTATTTGATTGTAGTTTCATTTTGAATCTTTTGTAAGGAGTTATATATTCTCTATGGATAACTTTGAAATGTATAAGACAATGAGCCAAGATTTTAGAGATTAAACTGAGGTTAGACCTCATTGTTACTATAGTTTTGATCAATTTAATGTATCCTTGTTGAATAAAAGTGTATTTTTTTACCCAAAATTGTAGTGTTTCTACCAAATATTTTCACTATTGATAACAATAAGACAAACATTTAAGCACCAAATTAGCATAAAACAATGATTTCTGAAGGATCAAGTGAAAATGAAAACTGAAGTAATGATGCTGAAAATGTATCTTTGCCTTCACAGAAATAAATTGGATTGCAAAATATATTATATATTGGAGCAGCTGTGGCCTAATGGTTAGAGAGCCGGACTTGTTACCAGAAGGCTGCCAGTTCGAGACTTGGTGCTGGCAGGAGCTGTAGGTGGGAGGGAGTTAATGAACAGTGCTCTCTTCCACCCTCAGTACCCATGGCTGAAGTGCCCTTGAGCAAGGCACTGAACCCCGGGCGCTGGATCTATAGCTGCCCACTGCTCTGGGGGTGTGTTCACTTCTCACTGCTGTGTGTGTGCACTTGGATGGGTTAAATGCAGAGCACCAATTCCGAGAATGGGTAACCATACTTGGCAAATGTCACGACTTTCATTAAAATGTAAAACAGTTATTTTAAACTAATAGTCCTAAAAAATTTTTTAAAAAATGATATGACATCATAGGAGTTGTTCTTTGAAGTTGATAGTCCAATCACATATTTACAGTGAGTAAAAACCTCATGTGTCATTGTTTTGACCACTACTATTAATAAAGGGGCCATATGATGCGATTTTAAGTTCCCTTTCAAGGGAACTTCTTACTGCATCCTCTAGGGGTCACTATGGGGAACACCTCGTCGTGACCCGTGTCTGAAGCATACATTGAAAAAACAGCAACGAGTTGGCCAGCGACAGCCCCTGACGTCACTACCGGCGCGACTATGAATAAATAGGCAACGGGGGAACACAGCATTCTCTTTGTCTTCACTGACTGTTCTGCATCTGAAAGAACTGGTAAGAGCAATCTTTCTCTGTCTATCATGGTGACTACTAGCAAGCATTTAGACACTTTGTGCATCCGTGTCGGCGTTATTTGACACCTATGACACACAAAACCTTTGCATCATTTGTTCAATAAAAAAGCTCTGCTCTCGTTCGTCTCTCTTTTCAAGGAAAGAAGGGCAGCCATCTGCTTCCCAGCGGTTCAGGACCTGCCGCTGATGAGGCACGATGAAGCATTACACATGATGGCATTGCTTCATGCATATCAGGCTGATCTGCTAAAAGACCTGGATAAAGGCGAGGGCCTTTATCCTGATCAGGTAGCCATGCTACCAAGCAGGCCGCCTCCACCATGGCAGGTCTATGGCCTATGAATAACCATTACCATGGTGGTAATGAAAAGATATCTGTGGGAGAACCTGGCAAACATCAGGATGAAAGTAGTCGAAAAGTTCAAGGAGGCGACGGAGCACTCAGCTGCCTTCAGATCCTTCGCTCCACAAAGGTCCAGGTCTGAACCCCGAACAATATAGGGGTCCTGGTCCGTCTCAATCTGAGGATCAGAGATGGACACAGAAGGCTAGTGTCATGAATCATGCTCCTCCCCCACCTGCAGGTTAGTATAAAATGATAGGTTCTTTGCCGTATCCATATAAAGAAATCTTCTTTGATTCCAAGCCTTCAGCTCTACCCCGGGCAGAGGCCCTAACAAGTAAGTCGGTATGTAGCCTAGACCTTTGGCCGTAAGGACTAATGTCACAGACAACTGTCTAATGTACCAGGGACAACTCCCATGGAAATGGTGATTCTGGCCTGCACTCCCTTCAGCATGGCAGCGTGGGTATACTGTTCCCCATAGTGACCCCTAGAGGACACAGTTTGAAGTTCCCTTGAAAGGGAACGTCTCCGGTTATGGATGTAATCATGGTTCCATGAGAAGGGAATGAGACACTTCGTCCTCTAGCTCCCTGCCATTCTTTGGATGCCAGCTTCAGGCAAAGAAGTGAATGTTGTGTTCTCCTGGCACCTATTTATCCATAGTCACGCCGGTAGTGACGTCGGTGGTGTCACCGGCCAACTCGTTGGTGTTTTTTCCATGTATACTTTCAATGTCACTACGAGATGTTCCCCATAGCGACTCCTAGAAGACGCACTGTCTTGTTCCCTACTCAGGGAACCATGGTTACATTGCAAGGATTAAAGTCTCAAATACAAAGGGATATTTTTTATAAAAAAATAAGAGCAGCCACGCTGTCCTAAATGGCTTGTTTTAAAATGCCCCCATGTCTACATCACGATGTGGGAAGATTTGCATAATGCCGTCCAAATGTTCACGCAAAGAAAGAAAGCGTAACTTTGATTATCACTGTTGCCGATGGCGCCATGTTGTGGAGAAGCTGTGTTTTTTGTGGTGAAAGCGAAACGACTTTTTTTGGGCCTTCCAAAAGAGGACACAACTAGAAATCAGTGTATAAGTTGTATTTACAACACTGTTCCGGAACAGTTCAACCCAAATATGTGTGCAACGCATTTTATGGAGGATGAGTACTGTTTCCTGTGAGAGTAGCCTTCAACTTGATGTTTTATTAACAAATTTGGGGAGGATCATTACAGATAATCAATGCAGCCAATCCACAATCAATAACCGCACCATCCATCCAACCACCTGGTGTTATCCTATCGCAAACTATCTCCATACCATCTCAACGAAGAATCCACATACCTGCATCTCTCCCACTGTCTTTCAAATTACCTATCTCATCCCTTTGTATTTGAGACTTTAATCCTTGCAATGTAACCATGGTTCCCTGAGTAGGGAACAAGACAGTGCGTCTTCTAGGAGTCGCTATGGGGAACATCTCGTAGTGACATTGAAAGTATACATGGAAAAAACACCAACGAGTTGGCCGGTGACACCACCGACGTCACTACCGGCGTGACTATGGATAAATAGGTGCCAGGAGAACACAACATTCACTTCTTTGCCTGAAGCTGGCATCCAAAGAATGGCAGGGAGCTAGAGGACGAAGTGTCTCATTCCCTTCTCATGGAACCATGATTACATCCATAACCGGAGACGTTCCCTTTCAAGGGAACTTCAAACTGTGTCCTCTAGGGGTCACTATGGGGAACAGTATACCCACGCTGCCATGCTGAAGGGAGTGCAGGCCAGAATCACCATTTCCATGGGAGTTGTCCCTGGTACATTAGACAGTTGTCTGTGACATTAGTCCTTACGGCCAAAGGTCTAGGCTACATACCGACTTACTTGTTAGGGCCTCTGCCCGGGGTAGAGCTGAAGGCTTGGAATCAAAGAAGATTTCTTTATATGGATACGGCAAAGAACCTATCATTTTATACTAACCTGCAGGTGGGGGAGGAGCATGATTCATGACACTAGCCTTCTGTGTCCATCTCTGATCCTCAGATTGAGACGGACCAGGACCCCTATATTGTTCGGGGTTCAGACCTGGACCTTTGTGGAGCGAAGGATCTGAAGGCAGCTGAGTGCTCCGTCGCCTCCTTGAACTTTTCGACTACTTTCATCCTGATGTTTGCCAGGTTCTCCCACAGATATCTTTTCATTACCACCATGGTAATGGTTATTCATAGGCCATAGACCTGCCATGGTGGAGGCGGCCTGCTTGGTAGCATGGCTACCTGATCAGGATAAAGGCCCTCGCCTTTATCCAGGTCTTTTAGCAGATCAGCCTGATATGCATGAAGCAATGCCATCATGTGTAATGCTTCATCGTGCCTCATCAGCGGCAGGTCCTGAACCGCTGGGAAGCAGATGGCTGCCCTTCTTTCCTTGAAAAGAGAGACGAACGAGAGCAGAGCTTTTTTATTGAACAAATGATGCAAAGGTTTTGTGTGTCATAGGTGTCAAATAACGCCGACACGGATGCACAAAGTGTCTAAATGCTTGCTAGTAGTCACCATGATAGACAGAGAAAGATTGCTCTTACCAGTTCTTTCAGATGCAGAACAGTCAGTGAAGACAAAGAGAATGCTGTGTTCCCCCGTTGCCTATTTATTCATAGTCGCGCCGGTAGTGACGTCAGGGGCTGTCGCTGGCCAACTCGTTGCTGTTTTTTCAATGTATGCTTCAGACACGGGTCACGACGAGGTGTTCCCCATAGTGACCCCTAGAGGATGCAGTAAGAAGTTCCCTTGAAAGGGAACTTAAAATCGCATCATATGACCCCTTTATTAATAGTAGTGGTCAAAACAATGACACATGAGGTTTTTACTCACTGTAAATATGTGATTGGACTATCAACTTCAAAGAACAACTCCTATGATGTCATATCATTTTTTAAAAATTTTTTTAGGACTATTAGTTTAAAATAACTGTTTTACATTTTAATGAAAGTCGTGACATTTGCCAAGTATGGTTACCCATTCTCGGAATTGGTGCTCTGCATTTAACCCATCCAAGTGCACACACACAGCAGTGAGAAGTGAACACACCCCCAGAGCAGTGGGCAGCTATAGATCCAGCGCCCGGGGTTCAGTGCCTTGCTCAAGGGCACTTCAGCCATGGGTACTGAGGGTGGAAGAGAGCACTGTTCATTAACTCCCTCCCACCTACAGCTCCTGCCAGCACCAAGTCTCGAACTGGCAGCCTTCTGGTAACAAGTCCGGCTCTCTAACCATTAGGCCACAGCTGCTCCAATATATAATATATTTTGCAATCCAATTTATTTCTGTGAAGGCAAAGATACATTTTCAGCATCATTACTTCAGTTTTCATTTTCACTTGATCCTTCAGAAATCATTGTTTTATGCTAATTTGGTGCTTAAATGTTTGTCTTATTGTTATCAATAGTGAAAATATTTGGTAGAAACACTACAATTTTGGGTAAAAAAATACACTTTTATTCAACAAGGATACATTAAATTGATCAAAACTATAGTAACAATGAGGTCTAACCTCAGTTTAATCTCTAAAATCTTGGCTCATTGTCTTATACATTTCAAAGTTATCCATAGAGAATATATAACTCCTTACAAAAGATTCAAAATGAAACTACAATCAAATAACAACTGCCATATCTTGAATACTGCGTCATCAGGTACTGTTCTTCATATATTTTGGGAGTGTCATATTACCAATAATCTGTGGAAACACATAAACTTTGTTTTATCCTCTTTACTACAAACTGACTACATGGTTAAACCAAGTTTATGTCTTCTTAATAATGATCCTGGCTTCTGTATAAACTCAATACAAGAAAGAATGTTTATTTTTTGGTTTTACAGCTGCAAAAAAGACAATAACATAACAGTTTTCCACCGCATTGGGAAAACATACTGGATCCATAGTCTTCTTAAAATAGTGAATGTACAGCACAAATTAATAAGGTCAAACCTAGTACTATTTATGTTTTTTTTTCCTCTCTTATTGGAATATGTTCATTTATTATATGTCTGTTGTTGTTGTTGTTGTTTTTGTGTTTTATCCTGAATGGATGTTATGATGCTATTTGTAATATGTGATGCAGCATCAGTTTTAAATGATAACAACTGAGCAAGCAAATCATCATTTTAGAATGATTTCTAAAGGATCATATGACACTAAAAACTGAAGTAACTGCTGTTCAAAATTCAGCTTTGCTATCACATGAATAAAGATTTTAGATACACCGTCTGGTGCACCTGGACATATCATCAGTGATGTAACCTAGGATCACGTGGGGTTTCGGGTCTTTCAACAATCAGACCCCCTCCCCTAGGCGACCCAGCCGGGGTGATCAGGTCCCAGCTTATGTCCAGGTAGCGCTACTACCCTACACGCCATACCTCTCCTCTCCTGATCCACAGCCACCTTGATGCTACTTCTGCAGCATCAGTGGCCAACTTGACGGCCCTTCGCTGGCTCGCCCCTGTGATGCCAAGCATTTTGTAGGCCCTGCAAAGGGATTGGCCCACAAACCCTCGACATCCCACTTCGACGGGAGCCACCCATTGCTCCGGCAACCCTCCACAAGCTGGGAGTATTTGCCCTCTTTCTTTCATTGGCCTCCTCCATATGGTCTTCCCAAGGCACTGTGAGCTCCAAGAGAATTACCTGCTTGGAGGCCTCTGAGGTGAGCACAATGTCTGGCCTTAATGTTGTTATGGCAACTGTCTCAGGGAACTTCAGCCGCTTGCCCAGATCAACTGACAGCTCCCAGTCATGCGCCGTTGCCAACAGGCCAGAGGAGGTGCCCCGGGCAGCTGGTGTTGACTTCTCCCCAGCTCTGACAAAAGCTGTGGTCTTCACTGCGTGGAGGCTCTTGCTGTGGCTAATTCCACTGCAGATAGAATCCGCTACAGCTTTTAGGACCTGGTCATGGCGTCAGCGGAAACGCCCTTCGCCCAGGGCTTTTGGACAGCAGCTCAGGATGTGTTCCAACGTTCCTCTCCGCTGGCAGAGGGGCATGCTGGTGTCTCCACCATTCCCCAGGAGAAGAGGTTGGATGGACTTGGCAACACGTCATAGACGGCCTGGATCAGGAATTTTATCCTGTAGGGTTCAGCCTTCCACAGCTCAGTCCATGTGACTTTGCGCTCCGCTGTTTGATCCTATCTTGTCCAGGCGCCCTGTGGCCGCATCCCAGCCATCTGGCAAGCTCGCTTCTCCTCAACTCCTGCACGCACCTCCTCCAGAATCACCGACCTCCTCTCTTTCCCTTCTGCCTTGTCATAGCGAGGAGTTCTTCTGCTGCCCAGGCCAGCTCTCCCCTGTGCCACTGAGCCCACCAACACCTTTTACCGTAGCCTTGACTCTGCGTCATCCACTGCCACGGCAGCCCTCCACTTCCACCCTGTCCTGACCTCAATCCCAGCCTGGGCAACCTTTGGATCACTGGAATCCTGATACTGTAGAACCTCCCTGGACTGCGTCACCATGAACTCCTCGCTCAGGCTGCTCATGGGAAGCTTCAGCTTGTTGTTCTGCCCATATAGAGCGATGCTGCTCAGGCTTCGAGGAAGTCCACCTGTGCAGAAACCTGCTGATCCTCATCTCAAAGCCTTCCACCGTTGAAATGGGGACTTCATACACCAGGAGGGGCCATAGGATCCGAGGGAGAATACCGTGCTGGTAAATCCAGGCCTTGAACTTGCCAGGAAGGCCAGACTTGTCCACCACGGCCAGCCAGGTCTCCAGGTCTTGGTTGGTCGCTTTTGTGGAAGCTGCGTCTCGCAGGCTGCAATTGAACACCTTCCCCAGGCTCTTCACAGGTTCCTCTGTCAGTGATGGTATCTTGGTGGTGCCAAGTGAGAAGTGGAACTTGTCACTAACCTTCCCTTTCTTCAGCACGAGGGACCTTGACTTTGCTGGCTTGAAGTTCATGCGAGCCCAGGACATCAGCTCCTGAAGACCGTTCAGGATCCACCTGCAGCCTGGGACAGATGTTATGGTCACTGTCAGGTCATCCATGAAAGCTCGGATGGGTGGCTGTCTAACTCCAGACTTAGAGAGGGGCCCCCTACAATGCATTTCCTGAATAAATTAGGCTACATAAAAAATTAAAATGAATAAAAAAATAAATAAACATATTTTTTTAAGGAATAGTTACCCTAAATATAAAATCAGAATTGTGTACTCATCTTCATGTAATTCTACATTTTCAAAGAAGCTTTCTCAACACTATACACTGTCTCCAAACTCCAGTGAAGGTGAACAGTAAACAATATTTGCTAAAAATAAATAAGTAAACAATACATAAATTCTAAATAATAATAATAAATACAACACTTAAAATTACATTACATTTACATTTAATCATTTAGCAGACGCTTTTATCCAAAGCGACTTACAAATGAGAACAATAGAAGCAGTCAGGTCAACAAGAGAACAGTATACAAGTGCCATGACAAGTCTCTGTTAGTCTAGTATAGAACGCATAGGTAGGGTTTTTTTTTTTTTTAAAAGACAAGAAAAGGAAAAGTGCTAGTGTTAGTTGGTTAAGTGCAGGCGAAAAAGATGAGTCTTTAGCTGTTTCTTGAAAATGAGTAAAGACTCAGCTGTAAGAATTGAGATTGGGAGGTCATTCCACCAGCTGGGCACAGTCCAGGAAAAGGTCCTTGAGAGTGATTTTGAACTTCTTTGGGATGGTACCACAAGGCGTCGATCACTTGCAGAGCGCAAACTTCTGGAGGGCACATAAGATTTAACCAATGAGTTTAGGTAAGTTGGTGCCGTGCCAGTGGTCGTCTTGTAGGCTAGCATCAGTACCTTGAATTTGATGCGAGCAGCTACTGGTAGCCAGTGTAACCTGATGAGGAGCGGAGTAACGTGAGCTTTTTTTGGCTCATTGAAGACAATCCTCGCTGCTGCATTCTGGATCAATTGCAGAGGCTTGACAGTACATGCAGGAAGGCCCGCCAGGAGAGCATTACAATAGTCCAGTCTGGAGAGAACAAGAGCTTGGACAAGAAGTTGGGTTGCTTGCTCTGACAGGAAGGGTCTAATCTTCCTAATGTTGTATAAGGCAAACCTGCAGGACCGGGTAGTTGTAGCAATGTGGTCTGTGAAGCTTAACTGATGATCCATCACAACTCCTAGGTTTCTAGCTGTCCTCGAAGGAGTAATGGTTGATGAGCCCAGCTGTATAGAGAAGTTGTGATGAAGCAATGGGTTAACTGGAATCACCAGGAGTGTGATGTTGGTAAAATGTTGGTAATTATTTAGTTCTTTAGTCGAAGGAAAAATAAATTAATAAAATAAATATATAAGAATATGCACACATCAAATGCAGCTAAATTCAGAATAGCTCAAGCCAAACCTCTATTGTAATGAATCCCAGGTGGCTCTAAACTATGAATAACAGGCATTAGCATATCATAGTACTGCCGGATATACAGAGATAGGCTGTGAAACTTTCTGAGCATTTTTCTGAGACATGCACACTTCTAAACATTTCTGCGTGCACAATTTGAGCTCAAAGCACCTTTGTAAGAGAAAGTGACAGGTTGACTTTAACTCTGCACTGCCGGACCATGCCTGAGAAACTGATTGCATTTCAGCGCTAAACAAGCTACAAAGTATGCACTCACAAGACTAAACAAAAACAATAGGTAACTGCTAAACTAACCCTGGCCACAAAAACTCATATAATCAGAAACATTCTGGTTTAAATAATTAAATTGATGATCAGGATGAAATAAAATCTTAATACATACTGTGCAGAAAACACTCTATACTGCAAAGTATTTTTGTAATAACAGTATCATGCTTTATACATTTATTAATATTTCAAGCACATGTTGTTACATGACCCTTTAATTGTGTTCAATGTTCACTTTATTTATAGAGCACATATTAATAGAACAAATGTTGATGTACGTAATGTAAGACAATGCAGAATAACAAAAAAATTAAAATACAAATAAATAAAAACACTTTCAAGTATTAGCTATATCATAACAACTTACAAACACAAATAAAACCTCAGACTCTGTGGTGCAATTGGTGAAAAACAGCTTCACCACTGCACTTGTGAATGCTCAAACATTGCAGTAAAAAATAATAATAATAAAAAAAAAAATAACATGTTGCTTAAAGGGTACATAACATACACAGTTTCACCTAATCTCATGTTAACCTTGAGTACCTATAGAGTATTACTGCATCCTTCATATATCCAAAAAGTCTTTAGTTTTATCATATTTTTAAAAGAAAAATACAGCTTTCCGATTCTCTCCAGAAAAAAGTTGAGCCCCTGGAGCTGTGCGGTGGGCGGAGCTATAATACGTGTTGTTTCCATTAACATATATTCACTTATGTGCTGATTTCCAACAAAAGACAGAAATCTGATGCAGTTGTACTTACATGAATGGGGTCTTTTATCACAGGGACAGCTCCATGTTTTAATAGCAAACGATGTGCAAATCCAGCGTCGACTTGGGCCTTGTTTATAAAACATTCTTCACTCAAATGACCAGAACACACAAAAGGCACTACACTCGGTCGCTGCCCCGGAAAAACAAATGGAAAAAAAATTGAAAACTTTCCCTCACATCCAAAAACGCAGTTATTTGGTGACATTCTCAAACAAATCCTATGCAGCGCTGCCGACGATCTCCCAGTGCAGACTCGCTCTACCCTGGTGAACATGTGCGCAGGCATGCTTTTCCGGGATAAATGCCCATATAAGGAGTTCCTTTCTCATCTATGTCATTAGATCCACAACCGGAAAAAAAAAAACAGCAGAAACTTGTACCAACCTGGAAGTAAGATTTTCAGCACAAAAATTCTGTCATCCTTCTAAATTATTTTTTTTTTAACTTTGGCCATGTTTAGCATAAGAATCCATCTCTTTAACACTGTGAACAACTCTGAATACATGAAACACCATTGTACCCCCCCCCCCCCCCCCCCTTTAAACTATCTAAGAGTGGGGCACTGCCGGATATAATAAGGTAAATCATTCCACAGCCTAGGAGCAGCAGCCGCAAAGGAGCAGTCTCTTCTTGTTTTCCGGTACATCTGCTGGACCACTAAGAGATTCAATGACTCAGAACATAATATTCTCCTTGGTTTCTTCACCTGGATCAGATCAGCTAAAACAGTATGATGGAGCTCTACCATGTAAGGCTTTAAAAATAAATACTAATATCTTAAAATCAAAAGGTAGATACAATCGGGTGTTGTCTGCCTAACAGTGAAATGACACACCATATTTACTCAAGATCTGGCCTAATGAGAGCATAGAAAGTAAAAAAAAAAAGTTTGGTGCTAGAATAGATCCTTGTGGAATACCACAAGATAAAGGAGCTGGTGTGTGTGTGTGTGTGTGTGTGTGTGTGTGTTTGTGTGTGTTGAAAATCACAGTTGATTTTACATATAATAATAAGGAAACTATATAATAAGGAAGTGTCTTATTGCATTATGGGATATAATTCACACACACTATATGTCCATTTCAGTTTTCAAAGCATACAGTCGTGGCCAAAAGTTTTGAGAATTACATAAATATTGGAAATTGGAAAAGTTGCTGCTTAAGTTTTTATAATAGCAATTTGCATATACTCAAGAATGTTATGAAGAGTGATCAGATGAATTGCATAGTCCTTCTTTACCATGAAAATTAACTTAATACCAAAAAAACCTTTCCACTGCATTTCATTGCTGTCATTAAAGGACCTGCTGAGATCATCTCAGTAATCGTCTTGTTAACTCAGGTGAGAATGTTGACGAGCACAAGGCTGGAGATCATTATGTCAGGCTCATTGGGTTAGAATGGCAGACTTGACATGTTAAAAGGAGGGTGATGCTTGAAATCATTGTTCTTCCATTGTTAACCATGGTGACCTGCAAAGAAACGCATACAGCCATCATTGCGTTGCATAAAAATGGCTTCACAGGCAAGGTTATTGTGGCTACTAAGATTGCACCTAAATCAACAATTTATAGGATCATCAAGAACTTCAAGGAAAGAGGTTCAATTCTTGTAAAGAAGGCTTCAGGGCGTCCAAGAAAGTCCAGCAAGCGCCAGGATCGTCTCCTAAAGAGGATTCAGCTGCGGGATCGGAGTGCCACCAATGCAGAGCTTGCTCAGGAATGGCAGCAGGCAGGTGTGAGCGCATCTGGACGCACAGTGAGGCCAAGACTTTTGGAAGATGGCCTGGTCAAGAAGGGCAGCAAAGAAGCCACTTCTCTCAAAAAAAAAACATCAGGGATAGATTGATCTTCTGCAGAAAGTATAGTGAATGGACTGCTGAGGACTGGGGCAAAGTCATATTCTCCGATAAAGCCCCTTTCCGATTGTTTGGGGCATCTGGAAAAAGGCTTGTCTGGAGAAGAAAAGGTGAAGAAAAGGCGTCCAATCACATGACGGCGTGAGGTCACGTGACCTGCCGCGGTTTACAGGAAGTAAAGTACGCAGGGGTAGGGAGCATGGCAGACGCAGTGGGATGCCGATGTGGGTAGAGCTGCAGGTCAGTTAGAGTGATTCTGATGTTTTCTGTTATGTGATGATCCTACTTGGCATTTATGGATTGTGTGTGTGTTACGATCTCAGAAGCCGTTTACCGTGACCTAAGCTGTAGTAAACGAATGTATGTGAGGAGTGTGATTTATGAATTGGTGAGTGTTGTGAATTGTTACTGTTCGTCTAGCTGCTATCTCAGTGGTATTAGATCTGTGGTTTACTCATTCATCGACATCTTATAAGGAAATCTATCTGTGACAAAATTAATATATTATACTTTGTGGCACTAAGCACTTTATATTTGACCTGGAATATGATGATATTTCTTTCTTTTGTACTATTTGTATCTAGTTGAAACATTCAGATTAGTTTTTGTCTAATGTTTATTAGGACTTTGGATGTGATTTATGGTTTATATTGTATATTTTTATACTTTTTGGGAACTTGTATATCTAATTTGTTTATAGTACAAATAGTGCTATTTAACTGAATGTGTGCACATTGAATTGTTTTTTGTATTAATTAATTTTTGTTTATTTATTTAATTGAAATGATGGCTTTGTGTTAACCAGGCCAGGTGATTTTGATGGCGAGCTAACCAAAGGAGCAGGCCTCAAGCCTGTGTGCCCATATAGAGACTGATTTTACACAGTCTGAAGACTCAGCTACTCCTGCTAGGCTGGAAGGCGGCTCCTTGCAGCCCATGAACTTATTCCCCCACACTGCTCCTACTCATTGCCCACTGCAGCATACCTCATCCCTTTCACAAACTATTTCACTGTAAACCCTCTGGACCCTGATATCCATATCCAGTGTGGGTTTAATGAACTATGGGTGTGTGAGGATATTGTACAAATGGACTGATGATGACTTGAACTATGAACTGATATGGGTCGTAGTTATTAGATGATTGCCTGATCATGTTGACATTATGACGTACATGAATTTATTGTTTTTTCCCCCCATTTGTTTATGAATGGCCATTCAAATTTAATGTTTTAGTGTTTGTTTGTTTTGTTGTAGTTTAAAAATATATGTATTATATCCTATATGGTTTTCTTGATCTCAATTTGTCAACTCTCTCCCAGAGTCGTTTATTAGAATCTTCTGATCGATTAATCTGCTATATGGAAGTTTTATAATCTTCACGAGTATTATTAGCACACATATGGTACAAATGCATTTTCCAGCACGATGGAGCACCGTGCCATAAGGCAATAGTGATAACTAAGTGGCTCGGGGACCAGAATGTTGAAATTTTGGGTCCATGGCCTGGAAACTCCCCAGATCTTAATCCCATTGAGAACTTGTGGTCAATCCTCAAGAGGCGGGTGGACAAACAAAAACCCACTAATTCTGACAAACTCCAAGAAGTGATTATGAAAGAATGGGTTGCTATCAGTCAGGATTTGGCCCAGAAGTTGATTGAGAGCATGCCCAGTCGAATTGCAGAGGTCCTGAAAAAGAAGGGCCAACACTGCAAATACTCTTTGGATAAATGTCATGTAATTGACGATAAAAGCCTTTGAAACGTATGAAGTGCTTGTAATTATATTTCAGTACATCACAGAAACAACTGAAACAAAGATCTAAAAGCAGTTTAGCAGCAAACTTTTTGAAAACTAATATTTATGTAATTCTCAAATTCTCAATTCTGTAATTCTCAATTGCATGCAAGCACACACTGCAGTTTAGATCTATTGCATGCTATTCATATTAAAAACTAAAAAACACAAAAGACAGTAAGCAACTTAAAAGTTGCTTACTGTAACTTTAAAATGTAACTTTAAATGACTAAAATGCTCCACACATTTAAAATATGTGAGCATACAATGTTCCTGTCTTAAATTATTATTATTATTATTATTATTATTATTATTATCTATTTATTTATTGTCTAACATTCGATAAATTGCATAATATTCTATTAGGTCTAGCAAGTGGTTTAGCCGAAAAAGCAGAAGAATAATCAATAATAATAATAATAATAATAATATAAAGGTAATTTCTAACTCAATATTCAAACTGCAGACATAGCATATGAAAAATAATATGCTATTCTAAAAACTGTGGAAAAAGTACCAGCATATTCACGGCTGATGTAAGGCTCCTGTCATTTATTTTGTTATGTATGATTATTTTACCTTGGTCGATTCTAGACCAGGATAATTAATTACCAACATATGTCTGCTAATAGTCTTTAATTATTCTGACACTTATAAATGAACCACGAACTAAAGAAAATCAAACCAGGTCCTGAAAAAAAAATAAAAATAAAATCATGAACGCGTTAAGTGTAATTGTCTAAAAATTATGTACACCAATTCAAATGGCTCTCTCATGTCTGTAAGTGTCAAACACCGCCCCCTCACAGGGATCAATATGAGGAAGGAACCACAGGGAACAAATGAAATAGCGAGCAGCGGGAGAGAAGCTTCAGCTGCCGCGGTAATCAATACATGTATCAGTGGCTCTGAATTTTGGGCAGACATCAAAGGGAAGGCTCTATAGGGCACTCCTTGTCCTGGCAAAGCAAGCTGCTGAAGTTCAATCCCATTCAAGCCGGGAGAACATATGAGAAACAGCGTCCCTGCCTCTTGTCTTCAAAATGTTGCTGTGTATGTGAGCTTTGTTTCATTTGATGTAGTGTTCGTGCATTCATTGTACAGTATCTGTACATGCCCTTGCAAATGGAGCAGTGGGATATCGCAGAGACAAGGGAAAGTTTTGTCATTTGCCTCGTACTTTATTTGTCTCAGATCTGTGGAAATCTACAATCTTATTGCTCTGCTTGGCACTGAAATCAATACTAAAAAAAAAAAAAGGCAAATTATATCGCAAACTAGAATTTTTTGTCATGTAATTGTAATGTTTTGTTGTGATTATAAACATTCTGGTTCGTAGTGCAAAGCATTTAAACATTTACTTTGATATTAGTCTAGTCAAAAATCGGAAGTTTTTGCACAACTCACAGAAACTAGCTTACTTCTGAATTGCATGTGTAGTCATTCTTCAAAAAACAATTCTCCTAGTGCGTTCCACAGGTTAACTGCATACAGGTTTGAAATGATATTAGGAAGAGTAAATAATTACATAATTTGTTATTTTTAGGTTAATTATGCCTACATAGTATACATAGTATTCATCTAAATGCCATGTAATTAAAAGAAAAGAAAAAATTAATAAATTGCTAACCATAGGGAAAAATCGGTGGTCTGTCTCAGCATTAAGTCTTTTATTAAACAATAAATTTGAAGCCATAATAAACCTTTACTTCATAGCTCTGAGTGCCTCTGTCCAACTGAGGTACCTTTTTGTACTGTTTATGTTGGCAATTATCTTGGTCTGGAAGCCACACTAAGTTGCCAGGACCTGCCCTCCTGATAGCACTTACTCAAAGCAGAATCACAAAGAACATTAACATGCATTTTGTTTAATCAGTTTACAGTGCATATGTATATTTGGTTGGTGATTTATTTATTTATTTATTTTTATTATTATTAGTTTTTTTTTCTTTATAGTAGCCACTCAATTTTTAAGGAATACTTTCCCACCAAAATAAAATTGTATCACTACTCACCTTTACCCTGCTCCAACTTTTGCTTCCAGAAAAGTTGGATCGATTTTTAAAAGGCATCTCACATAAAGAATATTCACTGATATGATCAACAGAAGCAACAGCGATGGGGATGCCCATCTAAAAATGAATAATGAGAAATTAAGATTTCTTAATTACTCATGGCAATTCAATAGCGTTTTTGCAGCCTTGAAGTGGACTCTTCATGATTTGTCATTCTAAACAAAAGTGAACAGCTTAATCTCCCACAAGGCTGTTATTGAATAGTCTATCTGACAACTGGCCAGACTGTAATCTTAATGTTATATATTTTATAAATCGGATCACTTCCTTCTCACTCTTAACCTCAACATGTTTCCTGACACAACACCCCTCCACATGTCATCTTTCAACGTAACCTATGCTCACTCTCACCCTCCTGGCTATCTACTATGGTTTCATCTTCGCTTCCTCCCCCTAAACAGTTATCATCTCTTGATGCTAACAGTCCTACAGTTTAGACAATGTCTGAGCATTGTTTTAAGCTCAGGGCTGTTGAAAGGGTGTGGCACAAATAAAAAAAATCCTACTGAGCTTAATTTGTATCAGTCACTCTTCTCTTTCTTCTCTGATAATGGCTCCACTGCTAAAAGGACACACTATCATAATGTAATTAACAATTCGTCTAACTCTCGCATGCTCTTTAAAACTGTTTCCTCCCTCCTTTGTCCTCCTCCTCCTCCTTCTTCATCAACTCTAATAGCTGATGACTTTGCCATGTTATTCATTCATACAATTAAAACCATCAGTGCACAATTTTTTCACCCCACAATCTGCCATGCAAAGGGCATCTCAGGAACCGCACTCCAGTGGTTTGAGTTTTATCTCTCAGATAGATCCTTCAAGGTATCTTGGAGAGGTGAGGTGTCCAAGACCCAACATCTTACTACTGGAGTGCCTCAGTGCTCTGTTGGACCACTTCTCTTCTCTGTCTACATGGCATTACTATGTTCTGTCATTCAGAAACATTGCTTTTCATATCACTGCTATGCTGATGACACTCAGCTCTACCTGTCTTTTCATCCTGATGATCCGACGATAGCTGCTCACATCTCAGCTTGTCTAACAGACATTTATTGCTGGATAAAGGACCATCACCTTTAACTCAACCTTGCCAAGACAGAACTGCTTGTGGTTCCATAAAATCCATCATTTCATCACAATTTCACCATCCAGCACATCAACCATAGCTCCTTTAAAAACAGCCAGAAACCTTGGAGTTATGATTCATGATCAGCTGACTTTCTCAGACAAAACAGCACGGTCCTTCAGGTTTGCTTTATTCAGCATCAAAAACATCAGGGCTTTTATTTTGGAACATACTTCACAACTCCTTGTTCAAGCTCTTGTTCTCTCCTGGCTGGACTATTGCTATGCTATCTTGGCAGGTCTTCCAGCCACTTCTATCAAACTGTTACAATTAATCCAGAACGCGAAAGCAAGATTAATTTGTAATGAGCCGGAAAAAATGCATGTCACACCTCGATTTATCAATTTGCACTGGCTACCAATAGCTGCTTGCATAAAATTCAAGCCATCAAGGTTTACCTACAAAACAACCACTGACTATGCACCCTTTTACCCAAGTTAATTACTTCAGACCTATATGTGCCCTCTAGAAGTTTGCGTTTTGCTAGTGAACATAGCTTTATTGTGCCATTTTGGCTCAAAATCACTTTCAAAGACTTTTAAATTAAATGTTCCTTTTGGGTGGAATGACATGTCCAAATCAACCCGATCAGCTGAGTCCTTAGCCATCTTCAAGAAACAACTATAAACACATCTGGTCCATCTTTATTTGACCCTCTGACTCTAGCATTCTATTCTATTTCATTTTTTTTTTATGTTTAAAAGAAAGAAAAGTCCCTTTTAGACTTGCACTGTCTATTTACTTGCAGTTTCCTATTCTATCATTTTCGTCACCTGGTCATGATTTTAAACATAAAAAAAAGAACATTAATCCAAAATGAAGAACAAAATGAGACTGAAGCCTTTTAAAGAAAAGGAAACAAAGGAGCAAAAGCGATGTTTAATAAAACTCAGGTGGAAACTAATGAATGAAGATTAACTGATGAGAACAGGAAATTAACCAAATGAGGACAGAAGGGAACTAAACAGAAACCAACACGTGACAGTTTTATTGTATTTATTTATTTTGTTTTTATTTATTACATTATTTAAAAAACCTTGCTACAGCTGAGACTTGTTATAGCACTCGCATATGACTGCTCTTTTGTTGATTTTGATTGCTTCCATTGTCCTCATTAGTAAGTAACTTTGGAGAAAGTGTCTGCTAAATGAGTAAATGTGAATGTAAATATATTTTCATATTTATCCAAATACAGCACTATACTATACAAATACAAATTATCAACTCCCATGAAAAATATTTTAATATTTCTAAATAAATTATGTAAGAAATGTTTAATTAGGGTTCAGTGAAAAGACGCAAACTTTAACAGCCACTGAATTAACAGCAGTAAATTCCTTCAGTAAGAACGGGTGATGGATTTAAACTTTTTTTGTTGCTGTTGTTTGTTAATTAAACTTTTTTTAATAACATAAACAATTATTATGTTAATACAATTTGAACCATGGCAAACTATTACTTTACAGCATTGCAAATACTGTAAACATTTCAAAGAATGTTTAACTCTATTTGTGTTTAAATGGATTGCATTCCGCATGCAAATTCAGTTGTAGTCTGAAATTACTAACAGAGTTGTTTTTTTACAATTGATGAGTGCTTCCTTTCCATCTCCTGTTGAGCCGATCATGCAACATCCCATTTGGAACTGTCATAAGTTTTATAGTGAAGCATCTCTGAATAATTCATTTGTCAACAATATATGCATGGACATGCACCCTCATAACTTATTTAAATAGTAGCAACCTTCAGCCACTTCCTAACAATATAAAAGGTCTAGTGCAATGTCAAAAAAGGTAAAATCTTATAATGTTAGGAGATGAAAAATAAGAATTAACTCCTGATTTGACTGAAATGTTCATCTCATTATAAAATCTAAATATCTCATTATCACTTCTGTTTCTATTAAGTTTTTTCTTTGGTTGTTTTCACAGCCATGGTTGTTTTATATACGGGTTGATGTTTCAAAGATGCAAATTATACATCATCAATAGCAGTTCATATCTGCATTGCTTTCACGCCAATTTTAAACCATATTGAAACTCACACAAACTGTACCGAAGACCATTCAACAAAGGTACTAAACTTACAGTAGAGAGAGAGCAAGTGTCCTTAAACCACCTGTCAATTATTTCAACAATGATGTAGACAACAATAAAACCTCCTTGATTACTATGACTTCTCTCTCAAGGCACATTTTTCCTTCCTCACCTTCCATTACGGTCCTCTCACACACTCCCTCCTGTTAGCCTGCTTCTGCAGCTACACCCAAATCACAGAGTCTGATTTACTATAGTGCCTGCAAAAAAAAAAAAAAAAAAAAAAAAAAAAAACCCTGCAAGGACAAAATACTTTTAGGAGCACAGCAGGGCCAGGCAAAGATTGCCTTTGCAAAAACATTACGTTTCTGCTAACAACATTGTAAAATAGGATTTATGGAGAACTTGTTAGGCTTAGTTCACACTTCAGAACTTTAAACATCGACAAATCACTGTGCTGTTCAGACTACATGACTTGATTGTCTGTCTTAAAGTTGTTGTGGTGTTTACACTACATGACACTACGTAAATGAGCCACAACAGGGAGTCACACACTACACATGCTGACTACAACTCGCTACGTCACCCGCCTATGAAGTCACGCCCATTCATGAGACTGATTTCACATATTATTCAGAGTTGGTCACGCTGAAGGGCGTTACCATAGCGTTTCAGACGCAGCGTCTCATTCCCTTCGGGGAACCATGGTTACATACGTAACCTAGGATGTTTTTCTTGGGGTCAAATTGACCCCACACATTATGTATGTTGCAATCCTTGATAACAAAAAGGACTGTTATGTGTTCCTTACTGATGTTTTGATTGTGATGATGTTCTGTTTTAAAATAAAATCCTTCTAAATGTTTGAAATTGTGTTTGTTTTTCCCGAGGTCAAATTGACCCCAAACATAACTCGTGTTACTATCCTTGAGAAAATAAATAGTTTTTTCTTTTCAAATGTTATAGATTACAAAAATATATACTTAGAAATATTATAAAACAAATAAAACACCAAATATATATATATACTTTTCAAATTTTAGGTCAATCAGTAAGATTTAATGGTGATTTGTAAATGTTTCCATAGTCGTGCAATGGGTATTCTGGATTTATAAGGGGTGGGGAGGGGGGTGGTGGGTGGATGTCAACTTAAAAGGCTATTTAAGTAGTCAACAAAGACATAAATTACCTGAGACACAAACCTTTGTAAAAAAAATCATATTCTTGAGGTTTAAATTACTGGGGTCAGTAACAGATGTTATCAGATTTGAGGGTAACAGGAGGGTTGAGATATTTTAGATTTAGTCTGAGAGCTTCCTGTTCCTCCATTGAAAGTGTATGCACGGTATACTGTCCATGTCCAGAAAAGTAATAAAAACATCATCAAAGTAGTCCATGTGACATCAAAGGGTCAGTTAGAATTTTTTGAACCATCGAAAATACATTTTGGTCCAAAAATAGCAAAAACTACGACTTTACTCAGCATTGTGTTCTCTTCCGTGTCTGTTGTGAGCGCGTTCACTGCAGTGTAGTGATATCCGGTTCGTGAATGAATCACACGATGTAACCGGATCTTCTTGAACCAGTTCACCAAATCGAACTGAATCGTTTGAAATGCTTCGCGTCTCCAATAAGCATTAATCCACAAATGACTTAAGCTGTTAACTTTTTTAATGTGGCTGACACTCCGAGTTCAAACAAACCAATATCCCAGAGTAATTCATGTACTCAAACAGTACACTGACTGAACTGCTGTGAAGAGAGAACTGAAGATGAACATAGAGCCGAGCCAGATAACGAACGAATGATTGACTCGTTCCGCAGTTATAATGGTGGAAGTGAACTCTGGTGGCAGATAAAAAGGTCTACACTTAATGAGAAACTCTAGGTTAGCTGAGCAGTGTTTCCCAGCAATGCCAGAGTATAAATGCACAATAGGCCGCCTTTGGGCTTGCTGGAGTCATCTGCTGTCCTATCTGCCTGGAGCATTTAGCGTCCAGCTAGCTCAATAGCATTATTGGGTATGTCGCTGTGTAGCCATGTTTGTGTGAAAACCATGACATTGCAATCCAAAAGTCTCTTACTGTGGGTGATGCAAAGTTGTAACTTATCCATTTTGTTCACCAATGACCGCAAATTAGCGAGGAAAATGCTGGGCTCTTAGATCTTCAAGCCTCCCCCACCTTTGTTTACGATCTTGACGCCACCTGCGAGCACTTCTGCCCAGCCTGGTAGAGTGCATAGCCTGGGGTGTTCTGGTGATCTCAGGCATGAGTCGAGGATTGGTGATAAAACTGTTGGAAATGTGCACACCAATATCCAAAAGCTCTTCTCAGGTGTAAGATGTTAAGGCAAAGCTGTTCAGTACGAACAGACCCAAGATGAGCAGGAAAAATACTGCAAAATTACAAAAACTGGAGAGACGCTGAGCCTCGCGATGTGTACGTGCTGCCATTTTGCTTCTATCACAAATAAGTGCTGCTAGCTGTTTGCTTGATGATCTGTTCTGAAAAAAAGATAAAAAATAAAGCTCAATTTATTGTCTCCAAACATTTATTAAAGCCATGTTGCTGCTGATGTTTTTCTTCTGTTGACCTCAACCCACGGTTTTCTCTCTCATTGGCTGTAGCTTGTCAAGACAACTGACGCCACGTGATGTTGAGTCGGCCGACCGGTCCAGATATTTAGCATGCTAGATATTTGTTTGCCATCTGTAAGGCATCGGCGATGCATCAGCGAGCGTCTGATGTGCCGTCGAGTAGTTCACACATAAAGATTGGCGAGTGCCATTCACCTGCTGATTTTCCCATGATCACAGCCAGATCAGTCGGCCAGCTTTTTAACTTGCAAATCAGGGTTAAATTGGCCTCACAATCTTGTAGTGGGAACTTATGGCAAGCTCACACTACATGATTGAAAAAACTAGCCGGATCACTGTGTTGCTCACACTAAGCAACAAGATTTCTTCTAATCTGTCGTCGTCTTGTTTAGTATGCACGCAGCTACTGTATGACAACACAACGCTAATGAGGTGCACAGACTACAACACATTGAGTGAAGAGTCATTCCCGACCATCAGCAAAAATGTTTTCTCGCATAAATTCTCTCAAAGAAATTGCAGTGATTATAGGCAATTTCTTTAAGCATGGACAATCAACTGGCCCGTCAATTGGCCTGTGCACTTATTTTATCCGAAAGAAACCACAACAAAAGAGAATATGGCAGAAACAATATGGCTTGGAAAATGTGGACAACAAGGACTGTCAGTATTACCACAGAAAGAGTTGGAGGTAATTAAACCGTACAATGAATGACCAGGGCTGCTGAATGGTTGCACACACCTCAGTATTTACGCTGGAGAAGAAGACTTGGAGGATGAGTTCGCTGGAGGAACACTGGAGTCGATGGGAGCTTAGGAGATTCTCGCTGGAGAAGAGGTAAATAAAGAGGTTAGTTAGAAGACTCAATGCAGGTAACTATAACAGAGGATAGTTCCGCTGTGTAGCCACGAGATCGGATAACTGGCTGACTCTGGGGTGTGTTTTTATGTGGTGGGTAAGTTGATGACTGAATTGTGATTAGGTGCTGGTGATACTCAGGTGAGGGAGTGTGCTGTGAGTGGCTGAGTGATGAGTCTGACCGACTTGTGACAGTACCACCTCCTCCAGGGCGCGCTCCTGAGGGCCGAACACCCCGATGACGTGGTGGTCTCCCTCTGCCCTGAGGAGCTGGACAATCTGGGTGTGATGTATGGTATTCCTGTAGGAGTGTGGGATCAAGAATGTCGTCTCTAGGGACCCAGGAGCGTTCTTCAGGGCCATATCCTTCCCAGTCGATGAGGTATTCCAGTCTGCCACCACACCACCGGGATTCCAGAATCTCCTTGACCTTGTAGATGGATCCTTCTTCCAGAAGCAATGGGAGAGGGGGTTCCTCTCTCTGGTCAGGCTCTGTTGAGACAGGAGGGTGAAAAGGTTTTAATAGTGAGACATGGAATGTGGGGTGAATTTTGTGTTGAGCATGGAGTTGGAGTCTGTAGGTGATGGGATTGATCTGTTCCTGAATGGCCAAGGGGCCGACGAATCTGGGACTGAGTTTCCTGCCGGGCAGGCGCAGCCTGATGTCGTGGGTGGACAGCCAGAACTTCTGTCCCAGTTGGTAGGTGGGAGTAGGTGTTCGGCAAAAGTCAGCTGCCAACTTCTGTCTGCGCACTGCCTGTTGTAGGTAATGGGGAATACTGATGTATGGTCATTCTGCCCTGTTTAAGGTTATATAGCTGCTCACCAATCGACGAGTCACCTGCCGTAGTGCCAAATACCTCTCGGATGTGGGCGATGAAATTCTCCACCAACTGGGTTGCCGATCCAGCATGTGTCCATATCGTCTCCGCCCATCGAAGTGCGGGCCCTGTTCTTGGAATGGGTCCGGCTTTCTCATCCTCAGTTCAGGTCCGATCTTCTGTAACAAAGGGACTCAGTACAGAGGGTTAGTGGAATGCAGTAGTTTATTGAGAAAGGTAATTCAAATGACAGAGGGAGAGATGCAGGTGAGTGGTTCCTTTGGTGGGAGTATATGGTGATGGATGGGATAGAACTAATCCAAATTGATAGTGTCAACAAAAGCAAACATGAGAGAAAAAAAGCATTTCCAATTTATGTAAATATGCCGTGACATGTTGCAATGACAAATGTGAATGTAGACAGCTAAGCTCCATGTCAAACTGGATAAAATAGTCGACTAAAAGCACCTAGCAATCAACATTACAATGACCTCCAGATATTTAATCAATGTCAATTTGAATAGTTTGAAAAACTTGACCTGCTAAAAACAGCTAGACATGGCAAATCTGAACCTCAACAATATATTTTTTAACCTGTAACAGTTTGATGGCAGAGCAACAAATATAGTTGTTAAAGTTGGATATTGTAATCTGTTCTGGTAGACCCAGGAAGTCACAGAAAAACTAAAAGCTCAACCAAGTCCAAAAAGGAAGAAATTAATTGCATTTGAATGGAAAGTTTCCATTCAATCATGCAATGAATGCAAATGCAATTAATTCTAAGTAATTAGTTAAAGATAGCATTGCAATAGAAAAAAGTTTGGTACACTAAAACTATGTCAATTTTTAATTCGTTTTAAAGATGTTCTTTATGCTAACATTGTTCGGTAACATGGCTAACTAGACCTGTTCCTGCTAAATAGGTACTGGGTTACTTCCTGGCACATGGGCATGCAATTTGCATTTTATAATTACTTTTGTTTTGTCTTGTCATTCAATTTCAAATTATTATATTCACAATCTTTCAGTTTGTGTATTAAAATGCCAGCAAGTCTTTACAGTTAGCAAGGCAGTGGCATAGACAAACAAAAACATGACAGCAAAATGTGTAAACCCAAATGAACATTACAGTATTTTTCGACTTGGATACACACTATAACTTATACACAAGGCAATAGCTCATGCTAATGTGCCAGAAACATAAATCATTTCAGCAAAACTGGTATCACATTCTTGCTTCCACAGAATTTCAGCACACTCTCAGTACTCTAGCACATTTACTATAATAAACACAGTATATTTTCTGTCTTTATACACAGAAACATAATCCTTATTTAATAATACATTTTGTTGTAATATATTATTATTATTACTGTTATTATTATTATTTTTATGCAAATAATTGGCTGGTTTAATTAAACTCAAGTTTATATTTTTATCACATTAAACAATATATTTTGTAAAGCAGCTTTTCACAAATGCTTGTTTCAATGTGACAGTTAGGAAGTATTATGTTATCAGTCAGCGATGAATGGGTCCATGTCCATATTACAGTTATTATGATTACAATTTAACGATAATATTTGAAAAGTTAGATTGATTAGAAATGTAAGGAACAGTTCACCCAAAGTTGAAATTTTGCTGAAAATGTATTATACCCACAGACCATCCAAGATGTAGAAGAGTTAGTTTCTTCTTTGGAACAGATTTTGAGAAATTCAGCATTCCATCACTTGCTTGCCAATGGATCCTCTACAGTGAATGGGTGCCTTTGTAGCGTATCTGACCCGAACCAGACAAATTAAAGAGTCGATCAGGACTGTGGTTGAAACATGAGCCAAATTCCTCAGCAAGGCGACATGAGGTTATAAATCAGTCCTAGTGCTACAAGTCAGAAACAAGTTAACCAACCAACCAACTCTTTCACAGAACAGCTTTCGACATTAACACCATTAGAACAATTATTGACAATTTAAATTCGGAGAAGATATTGTCAAATTTGGGGCAAGTAATTGAGATGCAACACCGGACATTACGTGTAAACCCATGAGAGTACTACACAAGATCCTTTGATTGACTTCCCCCACCTACCAGAACCAGACTGAAATTCCTAAAGGGGGAGACCTCTGGTCTCCACAGAAATCTTTATGTCAAGAGAATGGCACAGAAACTGTCTTTTCTAGATATAAATGGACCAAAATTAACTTAAAATGACTTCTAAATGAATATCAGTCCATCGCTTAACTCCATATTCATTTATATGTAACCCACACATTTGACTATCACGTTCAATCACTTATTGTGTCTTTTAATAACTATTGGATAGCTTAATGATACATATTCATGTTTCGTATGTACGTGATTGAATCTGTTGAAACAGTTCTGACCATCAGTTATTTGTCAAATGTATCATATTCTTGTTATAGGAATCATGTCCAAAATTAGACCCCACAAGATCGGGAAAATTCGGACCACATACTTGATAAGATAACATATGATTTATGATACCCCGAGCAAAGACGGTCTCTGATTGGTCAAGACAACATTTTAAGTGTGGCCAACAGGCCAGTTTAAATACTCAGGACACCATAAAATTATGCTTTTAGCTCACGTTAAGCTTTTGCTATTAGTCATGTATGCTTTTAGCTTTAAGCTTTGCTTCTGCTGTTAATCATGCCTGCTTTTAGCTTTGCTACTAGCCATGCTTTTAGTCATCACTTTTAGCGTTCTTTGAGCCCACACAACTCCGCGTCTTCAGCCAACGCCCAACCACGGGCTTCCCAAGACGTCACTTCAGTGACTACTGAACTTCCAGCCAATCAGCAACATTGGGAAACCCCCTTTCAACGGCAACTTTACACAGGAGACGCAAGTAGTACCTCCAGGCATTTGTACTGGTGTATCTTTGTACTGTTCATGTCTATGCAATATCACGTATTGCTGTAAACTTGGGATTCCACATTTTCATTCTCTTAAACTCATTCTTCCCTAACTTTCTATCTTCCTGCAACTTGTATGAATGTCTGAGTGCGTGTGCTTATGTGTTAGATTAGTTTATATGTCTTAGATAAATCTAATAAAGCATTATTCATATTGAAAGGAACAGTATCTTGTGTTTTGTGCTTACAAGTTAATGTCTTAAACTGGCAATCTTGTTACTGTGCTAATTGATAGTGTTTTCACTATACTTTGGATATTAATATCCAGCGCAGATTTGATGTTAAACGGCTCGTTCAGTGAATCGCAGGGCGTCTCAGTGATCAACCGTGAAACCGTGATTCTGTTCAAATTCCCTTTAAAATCATATATGATCCCCTTTGAGCTAAATTGACCTGTTTCCCTTACACCTTCATAATAAGAGTCCAAACAGCTAATGAAACCATCACAGTAATCCACAAGTAACTCCAGTCCTCAGTTTAGGTTTTGTAAAGCAAGAAACAAGAAACAAGTAAGAAACAAATTCATTAAGGCAAATGATGACCCAACATAAACAAAACAGAAAAGTTGAAATCCTTGATTAATTTATAATATAATCATTTATAATAATATAATAATAATAACTATATATTTTTTTTTTCTTTTTTTCCACTTTTTGTTTAAGACTCTGGAAATGTGACACACACACATACACACACACGCACACACATATATGATTGGGATAACTGGTATAATATTTTGTAAACGTGTTAATCCAAAAAAACAAATACTGTTATAGACTAATATCATAAAAAATAAAATAAAAAGTCCTGCTGACATTTTCTTTGTTATCAATTAATTATAAGTTTCATATATTTTGCTCAGAATTGTATCAGTAAAAATGACATTTAATTTTATGGACTAGAAATGCAATATTCGCATAAAAAGGCCTAATATGCTAGTATGGTTACTTTCATGATCAGATTATTGATGTCTCTGCTTCAACCCTTCCCCTTTTAAGTATCTGTGCCAAATGAAATCAAACAAACCAGCGTTTCCTGTATGCTCTGTACCAATTATGAGACTTGATCAATAACACCCTCCCTCTAGACACCACTTAGACACAGGGCCGGAAAACCTTCTGTGGCCACTTTTGGAGGAGTGCTCTCCATAGTGAAACCCTAATGAGATACATCTCTATGACATCTAAATCAATATCAATGTTAAATATAAATATGTACATAGTTTGGTAGCTCATGCTTGTTGGAGTCTGGTAGAAAACTGCAAAAAAATCAATGACTCTGCCCGTAATGTAATGTAACACCCCCCCCCCCCCCCCCCCCAAATCTGGTGTGATCAAAGAGTAATGCAGCACGAATGTAATTTCTTTGCAAGCAAATTATAGTTTAAATATGATAAGGGAAGTACATTTGTATCTACATATGGAAATAAAAATCTGATATTGATCTGTCATTTCCATTTAGAGATCAATACAGGCTCCTTGAAGGTTTATATATATATATATCTTTTTTTTTCTCTATGTTCTCTAAGATCTCAGAAACTTTTCAAATTGCCTTAATTTATTTTTGATAGTTTTCAAAAACGTTATATTTATATAATTATCTTAAAGGAATAGTTAACCCAAAAATGAAAATTTACACAAAATGTATTCACCCACAGGCCATCCAGGATGTAGATGGGCTTATTTCTTCAACTGAACAGATTTGGAGAAATTTAGCATTACATCACTTGCTAAACAATATAGCATCTTCAGTGAATGGGTGCCGTCAGAATGAGAGTTCAAACAGCTAATAGAAACATCACAATGATAATCAAGTAATCCGCAAAACTCCAGACCATGTATTAACATATTAGGAAGTGAAAAGCTGCACATTGGTACGAAACAAATCCATCACTAAGGTATTTTATCTTTAAATTGTCGCTTCTGGACAAAATATCAGAAGTCAGAAAAAGCTTTATAACCAAGTATTACCAAGGAATTTCACTCAGCAACAGGAGCTACTAGTGCAGAAGAAAGTACAGACATAAGAAAGTACAGATATCATTTTATAAACGTCATCATCAAACTGAAACAAATAAGTAATTCAGTTTCAGACTGAAATGGCTAAAATCATAATATCAGACTGACTACATTTTTATCTCTGTTATTGTTATAGCCATATTAAGATCATACAGACAGCCCACTGTCCATCACATCCAGCATGACTTCAGGCGAGTCCAGGATCAATACTTCAGGCGATGAGGATAAGCGTAAGCAGCCCTTAACAGCCTTAATATGACTGAATCCATACTGCAGCACTTTTCCATACAGCACCAATACTGGATTTAGCTGTTCTTCCTCTGCAAACTGATCGTTGTATTGATTGTGAATATCTAAATGTCCCATCTGTGTTGATCCTCTGCCTCTGGAGAGGGATATTAATGAGACACTCCAGATATCTCATGCATCATCACAATCCCGGATGCCACTGACTGGAACAAGTGAGGGTAAATAATTTGCTCTTTATAAATGCTGCTACCTAGAATGGATACATAATCTAATATATATTCTGTAAAATAACTATAAAATACATATCATGTAAAATAATAGCTATACAAAACATACAATTTCAGTATAGGCTATGGGTGTAACGATTCACTCGTTTTCTCAATGCACCGATTACAAACCCTGACGATTCCTATGCATCGATCTTGAAACATGATTTTTGAATCGTGAATCGCCAATTTCGGATAGTTATCGATTCAAAACGCTAAGAATCGAATGAATTGTGATTTCTATAGCGATTCAATGCTTTCAAAATATATACACATTAAATTTCTACACGCCAGGGGCAGATCTACAAAAATATTTATGGGGTGGCGAGAAGGGGGCAGGAATTTTTGAGGGGTGGCAACATATGGCAGATGTATATATACTGATTTAGTCACAGTTATCACAGTTTGATGATAAATAGTATATGTGCACACTACAAAAGGGCACAGGCTATCATTTACAAACTTAATCTCATGCAATCAATGTCTTGCATTTGAAACAGTTCATATAAGGAATAAGTGTCCTTACCCCATAAGCATCACCACACTCACTAATGCATACAGTATGCATCGACATGTAATTAAGAGCATTATAAAAGGTTCAGTGTTATCAATATGTCAATTTATTATAAGAAACACAAGACTTTTATAGCCAATGACATTTATAGATGGGGAGACTCAAATTATTTCCTACTGTTTAGTGTTAATCACCATCTAACTCAACCAGTCAAGAGCTACATTTAGCCTTATATGTTATATGAATATGGTCCCTGAAGCTTAGGTTTTATTAGCTGACAATAATAATAAATAAATAAAAATTATAGCCACAAATACAATTGTACTTTTAGAAATTGTTTTTGAAAAATGTGGTGTTATTGTTTTGGCCAGTTGAAATTAAAACTCTATCTGTGAAAACTTGTGTGATATTCCTTTAAAATAACGTTTTAGTATATCTTTTTTTAAGTATATTTTACTGTGCAATTTCTTACATAATTTCTTTGAGTTAGACCAAAATTTTATTTTGGTGAGTTGTAGACAGAGTTTCTCTGTTTTTTAATAAACTATTATTATTAGCTTATAGGCCTACTTGACGTATAGCATACTCTACTTTGAAATAGTACTATATTTCTGTTTGAATTTCTTCAAGTTATACCGAAATTTTATTTTGACAGGTTGTCATAAAGACATTGCCGTTTCTGTCAGTCTGTGTATACGATACGAATGAATGACGATTGTTTTATCAAATTAAATGGTGAAATCCTCTCATAGAGCACTGGCGTGCACATGTGTAGCCTGCATCATGTGCCAATATAGTGAAGAGCTGAAAACACCACGCATGCTTCAGTGTGTGTGTGTAGTAGAGCACATTCCCAGAGACGTGTATAACAACACCTTCAGGGCCGCTGCTGGCGAAATGGGTCCCCTAAGCAGGACTGTATTGTTGTGCCCCCCTTCCTCTAATATGATGATGAAAAAAAACACCTACTATAGGGGTGAAAAAAGAACTTTAATCAAATAAAAAAGTAAATGAATAAATTGTATTATTTACAAATTACAATTGTAGCTCTCGACATTTACTTATGGCTATAACTTTATTATGACTCTAATTTATTTTATATTCTCAAGCATTCAGAAATCATGCAAAAGGAAATTAAGCAGTTTTACTATGATAAAACCATGGTTTATTTTTGTAAGGGTTGTGATATGCACGTTTTTTGTTGAAGAAATTATAAAGGCTGTGTGATCTATAGCAACAAGGTGGCCAAAAATGAAATATGAAGTGAATATTTGAATGAAATTTTCGGTCAGTAGCCTAAACAAGGATTTGATTGTAATGTAAGTGTAACATCAGCAATTACATGGCATTTGGCTCCCTTTGCAGGCATTTGTAATTACATGTACATAAATTCTTTATTTTGTATTTGCCTATATTATGTATTTTAACAGTATTATTATTAACCAATAATTATTGCCTTATTGTTTTTTATATAATACATTTTAAATCATTTTAAAAGCTAATGTTGTCTTAGGTCTATTTTTATAGCAACAACAACATCAAAAAATATTACAGTATATTAATACTTCTTTGTAAATTATTATTTGAAGTAACAAAACCATGGGTAATTTTCGTAAGGGAACCTGAAAAACAAAACAAAACAAAAATTCACAGGAATGTGCCTTAAAGTGATAAACTGACCTTGTTTTTTACCTAATTGATTTATAATTTATTTTAATATATATTAAAAATGTATAAGGTGTGCATTGTAGCTGACACCTAAATGAACACATTACAATTGTTTTATGACAGCAAGTCTTTCTCCTCAAATGCTATTGAGCTTCAAATTTGCATTTGAGCCCATGTGAAAAAGTAGCATAATTTATATATGATTTAAAGTTTATTTTAATAAATATCAAATATTCAATTCAATTGTGCATTATAGCTGACACCTAAATGAACAATTACAGTTGTTTTTATGACTGTAAGTCATTCTCCTCAAGTGCTACTGACGTTAGAAAAGTGTATAATAATATGCATGTAACTTTAGAGACGGTCCCTAAATTTGAGACTCTCTAACGTCCAAGCCAACTTTATGCCTGTTTTTTTTTTTTTTTTTTTTTACTTTCTTTTGTTTTCTTTTCTCTGCCCCGGATTACTGATGTCATTTACCCGGGCATAGATGTTCATCCATCATTTATGAACATTCAGCTACAAACATGAGGTGCGAGCATAGACTGTAAAAAATATGGACAAAGCGTCTGTGACGTCACCCATAGACTTTCTGAAGAACGGGTTTGAAGCCGTTTATGGGGGCTATGGGCTGCGCCATCTTGGAAAATCTTGGGAAATCCTAACCCCGCCCACCTTCTGACGCAGCGCGCTTCACTCAGCTCGCTCTGCAAATTCGGTTATCTCTGTGTATATTTTAGGCAACGAAATATGTTATAAAACACCATACTAACTATTTTCGTTTTCATTAAAAGAAATCTTAAACATTATAGCCACACAAATGTGGTTCAGGCAACGCATATTGATTATATTCAACTACATTTGCCTATTTATGAAAAAACAAAATATAAAACACAAACCTGCCTCTTTTCATTTTAAATATAATATAAAAATATTAAACATTTTATGGTCCAGGCAATATGTGCATTTGAACTAGATTTTGCAGTAAACAACATTACAGATCATCTTCGTTGTATTAAAATTAAAAATGACAAAACTCAACCCAGTCTCTTTTTGTTAAATTTCAGTTTTATCAATATTAGCCATTATAAAAGTATAAGTAAAAGGTATAAGAAGCTATACAAATAAAGCAAACAATTCAGTTAAACATACAAAGTCAGCGCTCTAGTCTAACCATACATCGGTAAAGTTAAATAGCTTATAAAGTTATGAAACTTCCCCTCAGCCAAAACGATTGCCCAGGGAAAAAATTATAGATGTACGAGACCAAAAATCGCCCATTAGATATACACAAGATGAATTATATCTCATGTTTAACCAATACAGAGACGCCAGAGTCCGCGGCATTGGCGGCAAACTTTAGAAGGTCTAGTCGAGGAAAGACTGCTTCAGGCAGGGTACATGAACGCCGAGCGCCCGGTCATCGCTGGATCAACTGGATAAAATTTTCATAAATCTTTAAATAAACCACAGATTTGAGGTTTAAACAACTACATTCTCGTCTGAAAACCTCTTAAAACTACATTTCATGATACAGAAACAGTAGTATTATATGTCAACTGTATTAAAAAATGTTTTAACATTTTTAGTTTTTCACTAACCACGCATAATATTTTTTTTCTCAAAAACACAATCATGTACATACATGCATTTCTTATATTATTATAGCCCAGTTTGTGCTGATTACAGTGAGATTAGACTTTACCCATTTAGATATTTATAAGAAACTGAAAAAAGCACAAATGTCAGGGCATGACAAAACTTCTCCAGGCCCCAAAAATACCCTTAGACTCCAGAGGGTTAAAGCTTCATTTCTTTATAGATAGATAATCCATTTTTACCTCTTTCCTCTTGTGTCTCATGGTTCCCTCGCTTCGCGTGCACTGAGAAAGTTTTCCAAACAAATCAGTCTCTTGCATACAGTCTATAGTCTCTAGCTGCTCTGTCCTCTCGTGTTGCTGCATTCACTGGAAATTCGCCCTCGTAAATTTTCAAATTGGCCATAACTTTTAATTCGTTGCTGCCAACCGGGGTGGCAGTAGGGGTGACAAGGCTTTCTTTTAGGGTGGCATTTGATAAAATTTTGACATTTCTGTCACTTCTGAAATGATAGCTATATGCCCCTGGTGTGACAAAATGTTCATACATATACATAATAGATACAGACGGTTGGTCTGGGAACGCCCCCGGGAACGCCCCGTCACGTGATGTGAATTTAGCCGGTGGGGGAAAACATTGCCTTGGCGCCAATTGAAATACACGGGACAATCATGCCGAAGAGTTGCTGTGTCGTTTTCTGTACCTCCAATAAACTAACAAACTATGAATTTAAGTTCTACATCCTTCCTAATAAACATACAGAGCCGGAAAGGATGACAAAATGGCTACAAGCAATAAGTTGTGAGGATGATCAAGGGAAGTTGTGGAATCCCAAGACTAAGCATGTGTATGTGTGCAGTCGGCATTTCATCACAGGCAGGCTATATTAACATTGTGTTCATTATTAACGTTATCAAAACTGTGTAAGGTTGTTTCAGAAAGTGGCATGCATATATAATTAGCCTTTTCATTCTGCCTGAAGCAAAACTATGTAACGTTAGCCTAGTGTCAAACATAAACCCACTTTAAAAAGCGTGTGGACACGTAACAACTTAGTTTTGTGTCAGAACTTTTACACTTTCATTCATAAATTCACCCCGTCTGTGTTAGCGAAACGATTGAATCGCGGAATCCAGTCAAAAATAGAACTTGCTGTATAAAGCAGAACGTCATGGAATTTGGCTATTTTTGAATGAATACATCTACATTAGGGCTGTAAAATGAATAAAATATCGATATGGACTAGTTTATATGAATATTAAAGTTAAAAGAGACTACAATTGTTCTACGTGTCTCTGGGAATGAGCGCTCAATATGTGCATTTTTGTCATTCAAACACACACGATGTTCGCAGTGTTTTCCCCCACGCCGACTCCGCCCTCGCCACGCCCCCAGCTATGACTAGATGCCGACTGTATGTATACTCTTAAAGCTCTTTTTTAAAAATCTTGGCTTACATACATTTTTATGTATGCCATGTCGCATCATTAAACTATAGCTTTTAACAATGGACAAAAGTTATTTTTATTTATTTATTTATTTATTCTTCTAACCTATGGTTGTCTAACCATAAAGGCTACGGTAATTTGCTCCCTAATTAAGCATTTAAAGCAGGGGTGCCCAACCCTGCTCCTGGCGATCGACTGTCCTGCAAAGTTTAGCTCCAATCCTAATCAAACACACCTGAAGCAACTAATTAAGGTCTTCAGGCTCACTTAAAGGCCATGTTGCAGGTTAACCACCACTTTCGATTAATGGGTACATAAATCACTCAAGATATGTATATCATTTTTAAAATGTCTCAAAAATGGTCTTAAAGACCAGGGTTTTTTTTACGCAACTCGGTGATGACGTCACGTTGGGGAGAAGTTGAGGAAAGGTAGCAAGCCTAGTATGATGCCGTGTTCCAGACAACCCATAACCCTTGTTTTTCCAACCTTAAATCCGTGAAAGTGCACTAGAACGGCAGTCAAACCCGTGATTTCCCCCCGTATCTCGTACTAGATGGATGTACTCCGAGTTCCGAGGTCACAGCACGCGAAACAACGTTGGCAGCCCCTACGAATAATACTGCCTACGGATGCAGTGTTTATGCAAGAAGTACACGTTGAAAAAATGATTTTAGGTCAATGTAACGTTGCAATAAAATAAATAATCTAGTTACAATTCCTTGCGCTCAGAAAGTTTGGCGTAACTTGCCTGGAATGGTACAAAGTCGTTAGTCGTGGTATAAAATAGTGATTACGAGCTCAAAAACCTGCCTGGAACGCAGCATCAGAACTAACGTTATAGCGACTGACTGGGATGAGGAAGAGGTGGCAAGAGCCAACATCTATGATGACCTGCAGCTGTGTAATTTCGAACCTGCCAGACGTGAGAGGGCAAATGAGGAATTGCCAAGAACTGATGTCCGTCAAAGCTTAGTAAATGCATGGTCCGAGGAGAATGAGTGGAGAGTTGAAGTGTCCTGGTAAGTTGCTATCATTTGGCATCGCAGCATTGAGCACTGGAGCTAGTCTACGTCTACGGTTTTCTTTATATCTAGTGGCAGTGATCATGACATTAGTTCAGATAAGTACCGGTAACCTTTGTCATAGTGTCGTAGAACTGGTAAACTTTGTCTTTGTCATCTAGAAATAAAAGGCATCATGCCAGCTATATGGACGTTTCTAAGCGTTTATCTCTTCCTCCAGTGAAAATGTTGTTGCAAACATAGCCGCGTATCTGTTGCTGTGTTTGGCAGGTGCTTGTGTGGGCGGTGCTGTCCCATGGAAACTGCGTTGGAAAGCTTGTGCTGTAGGGAAGTGAGTGCATTTTGGTCGCTGTTGGTCGATATCTCTCTATCTATCTGTCTGTCTATCTATATATCTAGTCTATCTATCTATATATATCTATGTATTTATCTATTTATCTATAATCTGCGCTATCTGAATACTCTCGTCTCTCTAGTCACTCTCAATGCTCTCAAGGTGGGCTTTGGTAAATTCTCTCCCCAACGTGACGTGATGCAATGCATTGTGGGGGAAAGGAGACCGCTGTAAGATATTACCTACTTTTTCGTATTATATTCCGTTTTGTGATACCCAACAACATAAAATACAATGGATAACAGTTTAAATGTTTATTATCAACAAGCAAATTGCACAAATTCGTAAAAAAATGAACCCTGCAACACGGCCTTTAAAAATTAAAGGCAAGTGTGTTTGATTAGGGTTGGAGCCAAACTTTGCAGGACAGTCGATCGCCAGGAGCAGGGTTGGGCACCCCGGATTTAAAGAATTTAGGGGAAACATTTAAATAATCCTGTGAATGCACTTAAAGAATGCAGAATCGAATCGTTATAATTTAAAATTTAAAGTTAAAGTGAAGTGACATTCAGCCAAGTATGGTGACCCATACTCAGAATTTGTGCTCTGCATTTAACCCATCCGAAATGCACACACACAGAGCAGTGAACACACACACACACACTGTGAGCACACACCCAGAGCAGTGGGCAGCCATTTATGCTGCGGCGCCCGGGGAGCAGTTGGGGGTTCGATGCCTTGCTCAAGGGCACCTAAGTCGTGGTATTGAAGGTGGAGAGAGAACTGTACATGCTCTCCCCCCACCCACAATTCCTGCCGGCCCGGGACTCGAACTCACAACCTTTTGATTGGGAGTCCGACTCTCTAACCATTAGGCCACGACTTCCCAATTATTCCCAATTATAATCGAATCTAATCAAATCTAATTTATGTGAATTGAATCTAATTGAATCGTTCTAAATTTGCAAAAATCATTCTTGAATCGAATCAAAAACCTTTGAATCAAAAATCGAATCGAATCGCTGCCTTCCCAAAGATTCACAGCCCTAGATTGTTCGCTTCTATTGTATGGTCAAAAAACAACACTGACATTTCTCAAAATTTATTCTTTTACATTCCATAGAAGAAAGTAAGTCGGTTTTGGAACAACATGATTGTGAGTAAATTATGACAGAAAAATCTCTGAAAAATGTCTTTGATAATCGGAACGAAAACAGTCCACTCTCTTTTAACTAAACTGTTAGTTTTTTACATTTGTATAACTGATAAAAGCCTGTTGTGTGAGTGATATATGTCTTTATTTGTCATGAATATACAGACAATCTAAGATATACACATAATGACTGCAAAAAGGAAGGGAAAAAAGCCCAAGGAGATTTGAAGCAATTGTATCTGGCCATCAGAGCATAGCTCAAGGATGCGCTTTGATTCAAGAGTCAAGGTTTCAGACATTCAAGGTCTATATTGTGGATGAAATTGCAGCACATTTGAAAGAATATTTTACATGAATGCTCAGCTGTATCGCAGTGCAACAGAAATGTATGTGGCATCTATTCATTTCACATGTAAGTGTTATATTTGCTATAAAATTGACTTCTGCCATTTTTTTTACCTCCGCTAGTCTTAAAACGTCAAACAGTATGATGCTGAGATTGAGTTATGGTTTTTACTTTGAATAAAAGACTTTCCATTGTGAAAAAGAATTATGCCTATTTGCTGGATTTCATCAAAATCAAAAATATCTTTTAAGTTGTGTTCTGAAGATGAACAAAGGTCTTGTGGTTTTGGAACGACATGAGATTGAGTAATTAATGACAGAGTTTTAATTTTTTGGTGAACTATCCCTTTAATAAATTGTGTTGCCTTCTTGAGCATCAGTAAATATTTTCACCTATTGTGATTGTTGTGCATGAGTCAAGTCAAGTCACCTTTATTTATATAGCGCTTTAAACAAAATACATTGCGTCAAAGCAACTGAACAACATTCATTAGGAAAACAGTGTGTCAATAATGCAAAATGATAGTTAAAGGCAGTTCCATCATTGAATTCAGTGATGTCATCTCTGTTCAGTTAAATAGTGTCTGTGCATTTATTTGAAATCAAGTCAACGATATCGCTGTTGATGAAGTGACCCCAACTAAGCAAGCCAGAGGCGACAGCGGCAAGGAACCGAAATCGGTGACAGAATGGAGAAAAAAACCTTGGGAGAAACCAGGCTCAGTTGGGGGTCCAGTTCTCCTCTGACCAGACGAAACCAGTAGTTCAATTCCAGGTTGCAGCAAAGTCAGATTGTGCAGAAGAATCCTCTGTTTCCTGTGGTTTTGTCCTGGTGGTCCTCTGAGACAGGGTCTTTACAAGGGATCTGTATCTGGGGCTCTAGTTGTCTTGGTCTCGGCTGTCTTTCAGGGCAGTAGAGGTCCTTTCTAGGTGCTGATCCACCATCTTGTCTGGTTACGTACTGGATCCGGGTGACTGCAGTGACCCTCTGATCTGGATACAGACTGGATCTGGGGGCTACGGTGACCTCGGAATAAGAAAGAAACAGACAAATATTAGCGTAAATGCCATTCTTCTAATGATGTAGCAAGTACATAGGGTGTTATGGGAAGTGTTTCCGGTTCACCTAATTAATGCAGTCTAAAAATCCTTTAACGGATTTGGATATTAAAAGCATATTAGTATGTTATGTGTAAGCCAGGTTAAAGAGATGGGTCTTTAATCTAGATTTAAACTGCAAGAGTGTGTCTGCCTCCCAAACAATGTTAGGTACTGTAGGTTATTCCAGAGTTTAGGCGCCAAATAGGAAAAGGATCTGCCGCCCGCAGTTGATTTTGATATTCTAGGTATTATCAAATTGCCCGAGTTTTGAGAACGTAGCGGACGTAGACGGTTATAATGTAAAAGGAGCTCATTCAAATACTGAGGTGCAAAACCATTCAGGGCTTTATAAGTAATAAGCAATATCTTAAAATCTATACGATGTTTGATAGGGAGCCAGTGCAGTGTTGACAGGACCGGGCTAATATGTTTATACTTCCTGGTTCTAGTAAGAACTCTTGCTGCTGCATTTTGGACTAGCTGTAGTTTGTTTACTAAGCGTGCAGAACAACCACCCAATAAAGCATTACAATAATCTAACCTTGAGGTCATAAATGCATGGATTAACATTTCTGCATTTGACATTGAGAGCATAGACCGTAATTTAGATACATTTTTGAGATGGAAAAATGCAGTTTTACAAATGCTAGAAACGTGGCTTTCTAAGGAAAGATTGCGATCAAATAGCACACCTAGGTTCCTAACTGATGACAAAGAACTGACAGAGCAACCATCAAGTCTTAGACAGTGTTCTAGGTTATTACAAGCAGAGTTTTTAGGTCCTATAATTAACACCTCTGTTTTTTTTTCAGAATTTAGCAGTAAGAAATTACTCGTCATCCAGTTTTTTATATTGACTATGCAATTCATTAGTTTTTCAAATTGGTGTTTCACCGGGCCGCGAAGAAATATAGAGCTGAGTATCATCAGCATAACAGTGAAAGCTAACACCATGTTTCCGGATGATATCTCCCAAGGGTAACATATAAAGCGTGAAGAGTAGTGGCCCTAGTACTGAGCCTTGAGGTACTCCATACTGCACTTGTGATCGATATGATACATCTTCATTCACTGCTACGAACTGATGGCGGTCATATAAGTACGATTTAAACCATGCTAATGCACTTCCATTGATGCCAACAAAGTGTTCAAGTCTATGCAAAATAATGTTGTGGTCAATTGTGTCAAACGCAGCACTAAGATCCAATAAAACTAATAGAGAGATACCCCCACGATCAGATGATAAGAGCAGATCATTTGTTACTCTAAGGAGAGCAGTCTCAGTACTATGATACGGTCTAAATCCTGACTGGAAATCCTCACATATACCATTTTTCTCTAAGAAGGAATATAATTGTGAGGATACAATATTTTTTAGTATCTTGGACAGAAAAGGGAGATTCGAGATTGGTCTATAATTAACTAGTTCTTTGGGGTCAAGTTGTGGTTTTTTGATGAGAGGCATAATAACAGCCAGTTTGAAGGTTTTGGGGACATATCCTAATGACAATGAGGAATTAATAATAGTCAGAGGAGGATCTATGACTTCTGGAAGCACCTCTTTTAGGAGCTTAGATGGTATAGGGTCTAACATACATGTTGTTGGTTTAGATGATTTAACAAGTTTATACAATTCTTCCTCTCCTATAGTAGAGAAAGAGTGGAACTGTTCCTCAGGGGGTCTATAGTGCACTGTCTGATGTGATACTGTAGCTGACGGCTGAATGGTTGCAATTTTATCTCTAATAGTATCGATTTTAGAAGTAAAGTAGTTCATAAAGTCATTACTGCTGTGGTGTTGGGAAAGGTCAACACTTGTTGAGGCGTAATTTTTTGTTAATTTAGCCACTGTATTGAATAAATACCTGGGGTTATGTTTGTTTTCTTCTAAAAGAGAAGAAAAGTAATCGGATCTAGCAGTTTTTAATGCTTTTCTGTAGGATGAGTCCCTCAGTTGTCCTCAGCATGAAAAGACAGACCTCAAAATCATACAGGGACTGTTGGAAAGGTTTTAAAAATGCAGAAGATGCTGGAAAACCAATGAATGTGCAGAATCTGAAGGATTTTTCTGAAGGACAGTAGGCAGTTGAACTGTTCAGGTAAAAACAAGGGACTCATGAACAACTATCACAAAACATAAAAAAAAAAAAAAAAGTCGTGGGCCATCCAGGAAACTACACAGTATTTCGATTCAAGTGTTTGTAAACATTTGAACTAGGTATTTTTTTTTTATTTAGTTAATATTTTGACTTCTGGAGTATATATATATGAACATCTGTTATGTGAAATAGCTTATTCAGGGCAGTAATTGATCTCCCTTATTTTGTTATAATTATTATAATTTTGCATATTCTGCAAGGTGTATGTAAACTAATGAGCACAACTGTATTTATGGTTGCAAAGCAATGTAGCAACTTGGTGCATTTTACAAAGCAAAGGCATCTCACACAGCATATCCATCAGAAATCTGAGTTGGAATTATTACCATATTTCTAGACAACAACACTGGGATTTTACATTGCATTATAAACATTATATATGAACAGTTGGTTCCAAAATGCTGTAATTCCATTTTGATTAATTTCAATAAAAATATGTTTCCTGTACCAAGAAAGTGGCTAGAGGAAAACCACTACTTTGTGTTTCAAACTTTTACATAGCATCTTTAGGTATATATATATATATATATATATATATATATATATATATATATGTAACGAAGGGGCGGAGGCAGAATGTGAATCCATTTGCAGGAGTTTATTAAAGGAAAATCTTATAATCAGAGTCGTGTAACCAGGCAAAGTGTTAATACCGTAAGGGCAGTCCGATCTTTCAACATACACAGGGGTTATCCAATAGGCAGAGACGAGTAGGCAGGCGAACAGGTTAAACACAAACATCAGTCCAATCAAGTAGTAAATCCAAAGAGTCAATCCAAGAGACGTGAACGAGGTAACAGGCAGAATCGTGATCAAACAGGCAGTCAGAATACTCACAAGGAAAAAGCTTTTGTTAAGGCAGGTTAACTGCCAATACTTCGCAGTGAAGTAACACGCTGACACATGATAAATAGTCCCAAACAGGAAATTATGGCATGGCGTTACAGAATCCCCCTCCCTAGGAGTGCCTCCTGGCACTCAGCGTGGACGTCCCCGTGGTCGATCGGGTCTGGCTCGATGGAAGTCCTCCGTTAGAGACGGATCCAGAATGTCGCTAGCAGCTACCCATGACCTCTCCTCAGGTCCATAGCCCTCCCAGTCCAAGAAATATTGGAGCTGACCCCCTCTCCTTCTCGAGTCCAGTAATTCCTTGACCTTGTAGGCCGGTGCTCCATCAATGTCCAGTGGAGGCGGTGGCTCTTGAGCCTCATGATTTGGATCAGCATCCGTGTGGACCGGTTTCAGCAGTGAGACATGGAAGGAGGGAGAGATACGGTAGTATCGGCAGGAAGCTCTAATTGGCACGTGACTTCATTGATTCTTCTTAGAATTTTAAAAGGGCCAACGTACCCTGGGCTGAGCTTCCTGCTTGGTAGCTGCAACTTGAGATCCCATGTAGAGAGCTCGTTGGAGGCGGACGTGAGCACTGTCCCATACCCTCTCGCTCCGACGAATCCAGTCATCCACAGCGGGGACTGATGATCGTTTGCCAGACCACGGGAACATAGGGGGTTGGTATCTGAGGACACACTGGAAAGGGGTCAGACATGTTGACGAGTGAGTCAGTGAGTTCTGTGCATACTCTGCCCATGGGAGGAATTCTGACCATCGATGCAGTTCTCTGCTGCAATAGTACCGTAAGTATCGGCCTAATTCCTGATTCAATCTTTCCACCTGACCATTGGCTTGGGGATGATAACCAGAGGTAAAACTGACGTTGATATCCAGTTGTTTTAAAGAATGCTCTCCATACTTGGGATGTAAACTGAGTACCTCTGTCACTGACGATATCCTCCGGGATTCCATAGTTGCTGAATACGTGGTGGAACATAGCCTGTGCCGTCTCCATGGCGGTGGGGAGTTCTTTCAAGGGGACTAACCGGCAGGACTTGGAGAATCTGTCAATGATAACAAGGATTGTCATGAAACCATGGGACAGCGGTAAGTCTGTAACAGAGTCTATTGATAGGTGAGACCAGGAACATTGTGGAATGGGCAGAGGTTGCAGAGGTTGTAATTCCTTGGGGGTCTTAGATTGAGCACAAACTTGAAAAGCTTTGATTTCTGAATGACTCTGGGGCGTAGACTTTGTGGAACATAATGGAGGTTAGGAGGGCAGTTGGTAGGAGCTGGATCTTGGATTTGTTCACGTTGGATCTCCTCCATGATATCCCAAGTAATTGGAGCAATGATTACCGATGGGGGAAGAATGTATTCTGGGGTTTTGTTGTCCATGAGGAGATCATACTGCCTGGATAGAGCATCTGCCTTACTGTTTTTACGTACTGGGCGATAAGTCACTGAGAATTGGAAGCGTGTGAAAAATAGGGACCATCGAGCTTGGCGAGGGTTGAGTCGTTTTTCACTTTTAATGTACTCCAGGTTCTTATGATCGGTAATCACCTGCAATGGGTGGACTGCTCCCTCGAGCCAGTGCCTCCATTGCTCTATCGCTGCTTTCATAGATAGGAGTTCCTTATTCCCTACATCATAGTTTTGTTCGGCTGCAGTTAACTTCCTGGAAAAGAATGCACAAGGGTACAGTTTACCCGGTTGACCATGGTGCTGGGAGAGTATGGCCCCAATGTCTGAGTCCGAGGCATCTACTTCCACGATGAATGGTAAGTTGGGGTCAGGTTGCTTTAGGATAGGAGCCGTGGTAAATTTAACCTTTAAGATATTGACTGCCTGAGTAGTCTCCTCACTCCACCTGAGCTTGGAAGGTTTCCCCTTGAGGAGTGATGTCAGTGGTGCTGCAACCATGCTGTAATTTCTAATGAACCTTCTGTAAAAGTTTGCAAAACCCAGGAATCTCTGAAGTTTCCTGACCGTGGAAGGTTGGGGCCACTCCGTTACTGCCTTGACCTTGGCCTCGCCCATCTTAACACCTTGATGACTAATGTGATAACCTAGGAATGATGTCTACTTGACGTGAAACTCACATTTCTCTGCCTTGACGTACAGGTGATTCTTCAGGAGCCGAGTGAGGATGGTCTTGACATGGTCGACGTGTTCTGCTTCAGACTTGGAGTAGATGAGAATGTCATCAATGTAGGCAATTACGTACTGGTTAAGTAGGTCCCGGAAGATTTCATTTATGAAGGACTGGAAGACAGCTGGTGCGTTGGCAAGTCCATACGGCATGGCCTCCTCAATATAATCCTCCATGGCTTGGGATTCTGTATGAGATAAGGGATAAGCACGACTCTTGGGGGGCATGGCATTGGGGAGTAAATCGATACTACAGTCCCAGGGACGATGAGGTGGTAGCTGCGTTGCCTTAGTTTTGCTAAAGACCTCTGCTAGGTCATTGTAACAGGGGGGAATATTGACACTTGGTACTCGAGTAGTCTTGGTACTCGAGGAACTTTCAACACTAGTGATACAGCATGGCTGGGGAACTGACGAGAAACAGTGACTTTCACAAAAGGCTGACCACTTGGTCAACTCACCCTGATGCCAGGACAGGACGGGGTCGTGAATGGACAGCCATGGGAATCCGAGGATGACTTCATGCTTAGGAGAGTTAACAACATAGAAGAATATGGACTCCTGGTGAAATAACCCTACTTGCAAGGTAAGTGTCTTGGTTTGTTGAATTATTCCAGTTCCGATTGCTGTGTCGTTGATGGCTTTGATCTTAATGGGTGGGTTACATGGTTGAACAGGTAAGTTATATTTCTTAACGATATCTTCTTGAATGAGATTTAATGCAGCTCCGGAGTCGATCATTGCCGTCAATGAGATGGACAGTTCTTCAGTTTTTAAGGTAAGGGGAAGTTTGAAGGATTAATTATTTGGTATTGACAAGTGTTCCATATTTAACAAAATGGGCTTCTGGGCCTTGTGTGGACATCTCTGGCAACGATGGCCTGGTTCGATGGCCAGTAGAAAAAGAGACGGAGATGGCATCGCCGTGCTCGTTCACTTTCCGAAAGTTTGGTAAAGGTGACTTGCATGGGTTCTTCGGGCGTTATAGTTATAATTACAGTTGGGATAACAGGCGGGATTTCCTTCACATACCTTCCTCGCGGAGTCTGTCTCAGCAAATTATCCATCTTGATTGCAAAGCGTGACGAAGTCAGTAAACGATGAATTTTCTCCTTTACATACTAGCTCTGCATGGAGATCCGTCTTGAGACTTCTCTGGAATATGGCTTTTAGAGAGACATCATTCCACCCACTCTGAGCAGCGAGGGTGTGAAACAAGATGGCGTACTCTGCGGCTGTTCTGTTTACTTGCGACATTTGCAGAAGTTGAGTTGATATATCATTGCCCCCTGCGGGATATTCAAACACTTCTCGAAGTTGTTGCAGGAAATAGTCAAAGGATCATCTGAAACTCATGTCAGTATCCCAAACAGCTGCAGCCCAGTCAATCGCCTTCCCAGACAACAAGGACATCATGACGGCACATTTCTTTTCATCAGAGTTAAATTTGTCTTCCTGATTGTCGAAATAAATCTTCACTTGACGAACAAAGCCCCGATATCTATCAGCAGAACCATCAAATTTATCGGGTAGTGCAAAACTCACTGCTCTAGGCATGGTTGATGGAAGTGACTGGATGTAGCTCGTCAAGTGCTCGTTGACTGCTTGAAGTTTACTCAACTGATCGTGGTACCCCTTTAGGACTTAACTTTGATAAGCAAACGTCGCTTGCATGTTAGTAACTTCTGCTGGATTCAGTTGAGGCGAAGTATTCTGTAACGAAGAGGCTGAAGCAGAATGTGAATCAATTTGCATGAGTTTATTAAAGAAAGATCTTATAATCAGAGTCGTGTAACCAGGCAAAGTGTTAATACCGTAAGGGCAGTCCGATCTTTCAACATACACAGGGTTTATCCAATAGGCAGAGACGAGTAGGCAGGCGAACAGGTCAAACACAAACATCAGTCCAATCAAGTAGTAAATCCAAAGGGGCAATCCAAGAGACGTGAAGAGGTAACAGGCAGTATCGTGATCAAACAGGCAGTGAGTATTCTGACAAGGATAAGGCTTGGTAAGGCAGGTTAACTAGCAATACTTCACAGTGAAGTAACATGCTGACACATGTTAAATAGTCCCAAACAGGAAATGACTGTAGAAGCAGAGGGAGCGGTGAACAGTCAATACTCCGGTGAGGGCTCCCTCTGCTGGCGTGGCGTTACTAAATATATATATACATATACAGTACATATATATATATATATATATATACATATATACAGTACAGACCAAAAGTTCGGAAACATTACTATTTTTAATGTTTTTGAAAGAAGTTTCTTCTGCTCATCAAGCCTGCGTTTATTTGATCAAAAATACAGAAAAAAAATGTAATATTGTGATATATTATTACAATTTAAAATAATTGTTTTTAAATTTATTATACTTTAAATTATCATTTATTTATGTGATGCAAAGCTGAATTCGTCAAAGCAATCTGTGGCATACGCCTCTACCAACACGCGACGGGTGACTCGCGAAGCACAATGTTCCTCCGTGTTTTCGGATCGCCTGCATTTATGTCCAATAACAATATAACACGATATAATAAAAATCTGAGATGGTTCAAATGTCCTTTGAAATAACGCTAACCACTTGTTTTGATATGTGGGACATTTTAAGTAGATCATTAATTATTATATTTATATTAGCAGACTATTTTATTACTAATGAGATCAATAAAAGCAGTCAAAATTAACTAAAGAGCAATAAAATGCAGATATGACAAGTCTCGATTAGCTCAATGCAGTTAAAGTAGCACGTTTACACATATATATATATATATATATATATATATATATATATATATATATATTAGGGCTTGCATAGACTGACTAGTCGAGAAGTCGAGTGATCGACTACTTCAACCACTAGTCGGCGCTATGGGAAACAATCGACTACTCGAGCATGCATTAACCATAATGCATGCACAGAGATAGCAAGTACATTTGAATTTTAGGATTACAATACTTTGTGTAGCTGTTACTTTCTATGACTTTATCTATGTTGCATGTAAAATTAAAATATGTAATGTAGTAATTAGGGGTCTGTCCGAAGCAGAATACTTTATTTGGAATGGCAAGGATAATGTCTTTAAAAACTGACAAGGAATAATTCTGCCTGAATATTCGGCTGAAGCTGGCAGTCTAGTGTTTGCTAGATAACAGTTGAGGGGATCAGCGCAATATTATACACAGACCACTAAAGTCACGTTATAAGTGTGTGAAGTGAATGAATGCAAGCTTTATGAATGAAAAGAGCTCAAATCAAACACAGCATTGCTGTTGCCTCTCTATGCATCTCTCAGAAACCAGAGCTTGGCAAGAGTAATATCACCTATAATAATACATCATATACGTTCTATTATTTATATATATTTAAAAAGCAATGATTTAAACCACAGACTAGGCTACGATATGAAACGAATGAATGGAACAAGCACAGCGTGCTCACCAATCAAACAGCCGCACTGCGCGTCTCAATCTCTCAAAAACCAAACCAGTTCTCTCTCAAGAGCAGGCTAATAATCAACTTAGATACGGATATTTTTTTTTATTTGGCCTACATCTTTGCATCTTTATATTTTGCTGGTTTGCCTGGCACACGCACATTTGTTTAGTGAAGTTCACAAAAAGACTCGCTAGTTCTGCGTTATGAAAATGTGCGCATTGAATTGATTCAGTCGTGTTCAAATGATCACTAAACGTTTGTCATGGTATCTCTCTTTGCATGATAAATATATTTTTAGAAATTAATAACGTTTTAGTTTAACGGTGATAACTATGAAAAAAAACAAAAACATGTAAGACGTTCTATCTGAATGCAGATCATTTTGTAATTGTTAATGATGGAAATACAGATGGCTGTTAGCCTACATGAAAATGTAACAATTAATATCATAATTATGAGGTTTTTTTTTATTATTTACATATGATATTAGGATATACATTAATAAGCGTTTATTGATAAGAACTATTTAATGTCTTGTCATTTACAGTAGCATGGAGTAGTCGAGTAACTCGAGTATTTTTTAAATAAGAAATCGACTAGCAGAAATCAGTAGTCGTGCAACCCCTAATAATATATATATATATATATATTTAATAATTAATGATCTACTTAAAATGTCACACATACCAAATTGTTTGCCTGACCCTCCTTTTTTTGCCTGAAAACCACTATTTTCTTTTTCAAACTTTCACATAGCATCTCTAACATAAAAAATTTAAATCCAGGTTTTGATTTTCAAAGATTTTTTTTATAAAATTTTATTATTATTATTTATTTTTCCACAAAATGCAATAAATCCATGATACTTTTTTTCCTTCTCAAAAATCTATAAATCCTTTGAATCCATATGAAAGTTTTTCATATTATAACTGATGAAAATACACAACATAGTAAGTTGACCCTCATATGACAGCTTCCGAACTTGGTCAATACTAATCTTATATACAGGCACTGGACTAAAAATACATTCATCAGTCATCGCTTCCAAAATGATTTCAAAGGGTCATCTTGTTAATGCTATTAATTAATTACAACAATAGAAGAAAATTCAATCATGAACAAGAACATGAACAACAATATCACATTAGACCACAGTAATTCCAAAAAGGCATTTCCCTTTCAACTTCCAAAAGTGCATTCATCTTTGCCATGTTACATTCATTTAGTTGACTAGTGCTATATGCTGTATTAACAAAAACCTAAATGGCATTAATATAAACACTGACACTGACAAGCTATGCAATATCCCGTTAATAGTCTAATGCAATTAATCTAATGAACGCGATATAGCTTAGCTTGTCAGTGATCTACGGCTCTGTGTATTAAATGCATCGGAATAATTTCCATCTGAAAGCACGTGATGCAGATTTACTGGGCGATGGGTAGGTCTGACGATATGTAAACTGCGGAGTTGGATCTCAAGTTGGTGGAGTTGGTGCACCACTGTAATACCAGTGTACTAACATGGTAACTCCTCAGGAACTGTCCACTTAATATAAAATGTAACATTCTGGACACCAACCACAATTTATACGTAAAGCCTAACTTACTGGCTGCTGCTGTGTAACATCACAGTAATAATAATGATAAATCTAATATAAACTGTAACACTTTCTTTACCAAAAAGTGCTGTTAGTCCTGTTACAGATTTGTACTATCATTACCAAAAAGTGTTGTTACTAATGTCTCATTACACATTTGTACTTACACATAGGACTTAGTGGGTTGTTACATATGTGTTGTTCCCATAACACACAATGTAGGGGAGAGCAGGGGCGAAAGTACCATTTTTCAGAAAAACATCATTTTAAAAGATAATGTTGTAGACAGAGATATATTTCTGCTGTGGCCGGTAACTCAGAAGTGTGGTCTATCAATACCAGGTGGTATTTTGTAGAAATGTAGAAAGGCTTCAGTATAATTTCAATTTGAACATAAGTTGCACATTGTTACTTTTGACCCCATCGGTTGGGACGAAAGTAACACACAGGTGGGTTAAAAGTAACAGAACAATATAAGCTAGATTTATTTTCTGTTACTCTTATTTTTATTAAGTATACCTGACTATGACCTTGTTAATATGTAACTGCAAACATATTCTCTTTTATTTTTGCAAAAAAAAAAAAATTTATTACATATTTATATTTATATTTTTATTTTAAATTTAAGTTTCATCAAATGTCTCAAAACCCAACTGTACAAACTTTATTTTTTTTATTTTTTATTTCAGTGTATTTTTATAAAACATTTTTTAAACAGAATGAACAATATAATAATTAAATTACATTGGCATAATATAAATTCTAAACATAATGTAACAGTAGGCCTATTCATGTTTCCATCCAGTTGTTTTTATGCATAAATTCAAAATGTGCATTAAAACATCTGGAAACACTGCAAATTCATAGCTGGAGGTGTAAAAGCTAAGGTATGGCTAAAACCTAAATATAACTAAGGTAAATGCAAGGTAGGAGCTGCCCTCTATGTCCAGAAACGCTCTCTCATAAACATCTGGATAAAACCAGACCACTGTTTGTCTTTCTGACCCTCACTCAGACATATTCTTTTGGTATAATATGACATAAACATTTTAATAAATGATGCAAGACACAGAAATTCACAGAATAGCATGTACCGGAACAAAATAAATACTTCTTGTCACTGTAGCGGGACAAAAGTAACAACTGTTACTTTCGTCCCGACAGGAACTCCTGGCATTTAAACCTGATTTACTTTTATTCTAAAAAACTTTGATAATGCAAACTTTAGGATGTGTTAAAGCATTAAATAACCTGTAGATTGATCATTACTGTGACACATGAAACAAAAAAAACAACACAACTAATTACCGCAATAAAAAAAATTACCGCTTCAATAATTTACTTTTTGTACTCGAAAACAGTTTTACCGACCTAACTGCGGGAAATGATGAGGAAATCACGTGATATTTCTCAGCTCCATCAAGGATTGAATGCTGAATATACCGTCATAGCTGGGAATGCAAATGCAGTAATAGGCTCTGAGAAAATCGCTTTGTTACTTTCGTCCCGCGTTACTTTCGCCCCGGTTCTCCCCTACTTGCTACATCGTTAGAACAATAGCATCTACACTAATATTAGTCTGTTTCTCTTTTTCCGAAGTCACCCTAGCCACCAGATCCAGTCTGTATCCAGATCATATGGTTACTGCAGTCACCCGGATCCAGTACCTATCCAGCCCAGATGGTGGAGCAGCACCTAGAGAGGACTAGAGCTGTAATCGGGCTTTAAAAGTTAGGCCCGACAGGACCCGAGCCCGACAGGTTTCGGCCCGAACCCGACAAGTATATTTTGATTGAGCTTTTTAAAAGCCCGAACCCGTTTACAGCCCGACATTATTCAAATGTGCGCACGCACACAGCTCTTTTTCCTTGTGTCAAGAATGATTCATTTATACATGTTTTAACATAATTTATTCATAACTAACATAGACTAGGCCACTTGGAAGTTGGAATAAAGAAATAAAATAAGTCTGTAACATCGTAACATCTCAGCACTCTAAATATAAATAGACCAACGCACCAATAAAAACAAGTTTAAATTTTTTTTTATTAAGATAAATTTTAAATTAAGATGGGTATTTGGCAATAACAAAATTAAGATAAAGGCTCCGCCGGATTTGCTTCGCCACTAGCGGCTGACATTTAAAAGAATAATGGTAACATTAGCGTAAATACTCTGTCCACAATATTTAGTTATCATTTGAAAAACCTTTACTTACAGAGATTAGACTAGCCTACATGTTTTGTGGAGGAAAATGATTGAATCCACTGTAGATGGTTTTCATTAGATGGTGCGTCATTATTCACTCATTATTCTCATTATTAACATGGTCAAACCTGTTCCACACCTCAGACTTTGCTTTAGTTGCTGGTGCAACCAAAACGTAATCACCAGAGGCAAGCCTCCATTACACCTACTCAGCATCCATTTTTGCATCTTTCTCCCGCTAATCGAAACACATTACATGACCGCTCGTTTACCTCGCAAATCGGTGCGTGAGCCCGAGCCCGGCCCGAGCCCGCGTAAGATTATATAAATTAAGCCCGAACCCGTCGGGTCCCATCGGGTCCCGTCGGGTTCGGGCAAAGATCTTCAGCTCTAGAGAGGACCTCTACACCCCTGAATGTCAGCAGAGACCAAAACAACTAGATGAGCCCAGGAGACAGAAACACGATCTTGTGTCCTAGACGGCCACTAGGACAAGACCACAGGAAACAGATGATTCTTCTGCAAAGTCTGACTTTGCTGCAGTCTGGAACTTAACTGCTGGTTTCGTCTGGCCAGAGGACAACTGGCCCCTTGACTGAGCCTGGTTTGTCCCAAGATTTTTTCTCCATTCTATCACCGATGGAGTTTTGGTTCTTTGCCGCTGTTGCCTCTGGCTTGCTTAGTTGGGAAAACTCAATTTCCATCTATTTCATCTTCTTAATTGCACAGATACTATTTAAACTGAACTGAGCTGGATGATAACATCATCGAATTCAATGATGAACTGCCTTTTTGCATTATTGACACACTATTTTCCTATTTAATGCTGTTCAGTTGCTTTGTAAATAAAGGTGATTTAGAGCTGTAGATACTATGTAACAATGTGTACTTACACTGTGGTTACATACTATGTGCACATCTAGTTACTATGTAAGTACACATGTATTAGGGACACTTAATATAAAGTGGGGCCTCACAAATCTGAGTTTATATCTCATAGTTATGAAAAAAAAAATGAATTGCAAGAAAAAAAGCTCTGAATTCTGAGATAAAATGTCACAATTATTATTATTATTATTATTATTATTTAATCACATGATGGAAAAGGGCTTCCATGGTTGCATCCATTAATGGGAGCACTGATAGTCAATATAAAAGTCTTACTCTTGGCCTAATCCTAAATAACAGACACACATTTGTGTTTAAATTATGTATCCTGACATTAACAGGCCTGATGCTGTGGGCTGTAGATGCTGAAGTCTAGTCTTGACTCACGTCTCGTGTCCTCTGCGGAGTCCTCTACAGCCTAATGCCACTCTCAAAAGCACGTGAAGAGCAGATGCCGCCCACAGCATGTATAATAACCCCCATCAAAGTCATCAATAACGGTAATGGCCAAACTGACAGTTACGTTACATTTACCAGGATGAAGAATGAGGCTTTTGTAGCCCTGGACAGCCTTTTACACACTCAGTTTAACTTCCTGTTTATGTCTGTTCTTGTAGCCAGAAATGCATTGTCTTACAAGTGACTTAGAGGTTGTGAACACTTGTAGAATTCAGCTCTGATGAATTTTATGAATGATTATTCACAAACATCTCCACTTAATTATATACTGTATTAATATCAAATTAAAAGTTTTATTTAATTATAATTATGTGCACACCACCCTCACAGTGTCAGTCTGTAGCAATAAGATATATTTAACATTCAGTGTGATTGGTTCTGCCAGATTTAACTGTAATAAAAGGCTTTTATAACATAAAGCAAATCCATCACATACTGTACATTTCATAACTGCACATCAGACATAATTAGCTAACCACTTAGTTTATCATTAGAAGGTTTCCAAGGAAATTGAAACAAGCTCCACACTAGACAAATAACAATTTCCTGGCAAACATTTTCTAGTTCATTATTTCATTTTCTATCATAATGAGAGCTTTCCATTGAATCTTTCATTTTCATTTTTTTTTCTAGAAACATTTAGAATTTATTCTCGTAGTATTTCAACATTATTCTTTTAATATTTAAATATTTAAACTTTATGTATTATTTTAATAATTAAACTTTATTTTCAAAATACTTCAACTTTACTCTTGTAATATTTCAACTTTCTTTCTTGTAGTATTTCAACTTTTTTTGTAGTATTTCGGCTTTATTCTAATTTAATTTTAACTTTATTCTCAGAAATTTGACATTATTCTCGAAACAATATTTTTATTTATTTATTTTTTATCACAAAGCAACTATTTTACTGGCCAGCTCTCTCTATAGTAAATCTCAAGTTTTTGTTTGTATTGTTGCAAAATGTAAAAGAAATGACTGACCAGCTAAACTGCTAATACTGACTGTAATGAATGGAGATATTAAGGTATTGTAAACATTAAAATCATGATTTTCTGTAAAGTTGCATTAAAACAAAGTGCAACAAAAATAAATTTTACTTGATATGTTATATACACTTAAGCCTGTCCCATTAAAATCAATATTTTTTTAAATATTATTATAATTATTTAATTTTTATTCTTTCATTCATTTGTTTGTTTTCATTTATTCTATTGCTTCATTATTTATTTTGTCTAGTATAGCTTGGCCAATCAATACATGAAAACACACAGGGCCGGGTTTCCCGATAACGATTGATCTTAGCGCTTAAGAGCATTTTACGATCGTTCGTTATTGTTCCTGTGCGTCTCCCAACAATGCACGTAAAGCAATCGCACGTAGCTGTGCTTTAAGTGCTACTTAGGAGTCGCTATCTGTTTTTCAAGTGCTGAAATGTCGCCATATAGAATGGCTTGTAATTGTTGTACACAATCGTTTATGGATGGTAACCTAATGCTGCGTTCCAGACAGACAACTTGGATATAATAACTTTAATACAATACAATATTATATTATATTATATTATAGTGTATACTATTATACTTTATAACATAATATATAATGTACTTTATATACAGTATATATATATATATATATATATATATATATAGAGAGAGAGAGAGAGAGAGAGAGAGAGAGAAAAAGAGACGTCATTTTCGGTCTAATACGTAGCTGGGTTTTGTGTACTTCAGCAAGTCATTGACATATTTTTTCCCTCCAGTCTTTGAACCATTACTTCTTTTATTATTTTTTTCAGTCATTTAATTCAGATGTGTATGTCTATTTTTTTCTGCCCCTTTTAATTATTTCATGTATAAATTAATAAAAAAATAAAGAAAACAAGTCATAAAGTGTACAATAAAGCACAATCAAATCCTTATATTATAATCACATTGCACTTGAATTAAGTTAAAGGTGTAATCTGCTGATTGTCCTGCAGGTGACTGCATAAATCTGTCTTCTTACGATGCACTTAGGGCTTAATGATTACTCCAGAGCACCCGTAGATCTATGATGATTTTCAAGTGGTACTTAAGTTATGATGCTTTTGGGACCGTAATATTAAGATAAGTTTACAATCGTTTTTACAAAGTTCTAAGGCTCACAAAGCTTTTGGGAAACTCAGCCCGGGGCCGGGTTTTCAGATAACGACTGATCTTAGTGCTTAAGAGCGTTTTCTACGAGTAATTTTATGATCGTTCATTATTGTTTCACATTTGTTTCACAAAAAAATGCACTTAACACAATCGCACGCAGCTGTGCTTTTAAGTGCTACTTAAGAGTCACTGTCCATTTGTCACAAGCTGAAATGTCACTGTGGCGAGTGGGGCGGGGCCGAGGGACATGGGAACAAGGAGGGAGGCCGGCAATGATTGGGAAATCAGTGACACCTGCGACCCACTGCCGGTCTCGAGTCCCACGTAGGAGATGGAAGGATATAAAACTGGAGCGACGACAGTGAAGGACGAGAGAGGACCAGGCCTGGGGTTTTAGTTGTGTTTTGGTTTTATTTTGTGCGCATCAGTCGTCCGTGAGGGGCTGGTGCGCTGTTTTGTGTTTATTTTGTTATTAAAGTTTCATATGATTGTCTGCCGGTTCCCGCCTCCTTCTTCCCGATGACTAGGAAGGTTTTATCATTACAGTGGTGCCGAAGCCCGGGAGAAGGAGGGACGCGCTGCTGAAGATCCCTCGCCGCTGTGGTGAATCCGCGGTGCCATCGAGCTGGCGAGGAGGATGCCGCCATGGACGCTCGAGGCGGTGGACTGGAGCGAGTTGCCGGGGACGGGCGAGCTCGCTGCTGACCGCCCATGATATGGAGGGACGGCTGCCGTCCGTGAGGGAGCGGAGGAGTCGGCGCCGTTCGCCAGGGGGCCGGAGCCTGCTGCCTCCGTGAAGGAATCCGGAGGAGCAGGGAACGGGGGACTCCTGCCGGCTGCCCTAAACCGGAGGAGCCGTCGCTGTCCACCGGGCGGCGGAGGAGTGTCGTGCCGTCCGCCGAGGGCCGTCCAGTGCCACCGCCAGGCACCGCGGAGGAGATCACCCAGCCGGTGGAGGGCCGAGCAGCAGTGCGTCTGGGAACCGGAATTATTTTATTTTCCTCTTTCCCCTCTCTCGTCTCTGTCGCTCCTCCTTCCATCTCCGTTTCTCTTGCCTCGTCTGTCCTACCCCCAGGTTCCCGCAGGCCCCCGTGAGCGGTCCCCCCGGGAGGGGGGGGGTTAGAGCGCAGTCTCGAGGGTACCCCCCTGCCTGCGAGGGGCGATGGGGGTATGTGACGAGTGGGGCGGGGCCGAGGGATGTGGGAACACGAGTGAGGCCGGTGGAGTGATTGGGAAATCCGCTACACCTGCGACCCACCACCGGTCTTGAGTCCCACAGAGGAGATGGAAGGATATAAAACTGGAGCGACGACAGTGAAGGACGAGAGAGGATCAGGCCTGGGCTTTTAGTTGTGTTTTTATTTTGTGCGCGTCAGTCGCCGTGAGGGGCTGATGCGCTGTTTTCTTTATTTTGTGATTATTAAAGTTTCATTTGCTTGTCCGCCGGTTCCCGCCTCCTTCTTCCAGATGAATATGAAAGGTTTTATCATTACAGTCACGTTGTAGAATGGCTAGTCATCTATTGTTGCACATACTTGTTGTGATAGCAATCCATCTAATTTCTGATTTCCGATGCTTATACTACTTGTTTGAACATTTATTGAACTCGAATAACATGAAAATTCCTGTAATTTCTTCTTGATCAAGTTTAAAAACAAAAATTAACTGAAAATGTTGCACGGTCAAAACATGTATCACTCGAATCTTGCACAACACAAATTCAAACGGTACATGCCGGAAATTGCATCAGCATCATTTTTGATAATTATATGAAACCTTAAATATTTAAGTAGAATTATTTAACAATTACGTTATCCATACAATTTATTATTTCACATCTATATAAATAAACAAATAACTTTTTAGCCTAATTATCTTCACCTTATGTGTTTTGCTACTGGGAGGAAAAAACAATACAAGCACATACATACTGGTGGAGACACAAGCAAAATGGCTGAAACCAAACAACTAAGAAAATAAACTTTTCAAAAAGAAATTTTAGAGGTGGTGGAGCTACAAAAACATAATTTTCGGCAGGTTTAAGGGCAGCCATACAAGTAAAGAAAAACTAAAAATCTGGAACTGCAACAAGGGGCATTAAAAGATCAGGGAAGGAGGTCAGTGTAACGTTTGAGCCGATGAGACGTGAGATGTGCGGATCCATGTGCAAGCTTTTATTGGTCAGAGACGTGGTCATAACAGGCATGGGTCAAACAATGGCAAACAGGTATATAGAGGGCAAGACACAAGAATAATCTTAGGGCAAGTGTGAGTCTTCGATGACCGAACAATATCCAGACAGGGTAATCCAAAGGGTAAATCCAAAAATACGAAAGCAAGAATCAAAACGAGGTAAACAATCCAAAACAAAACACGAAGGCCAGACAAGGCAGGATAAAAGACAACATGGGCTAAACAATACTAGGCAGTGAATGGTGGTACGAGACTGAGTTATATATTGACAGGATAATGAGGTAAGAGGAGGGAAGAACTAATCAATTACTATAGAAACTAACAAAATGGGCAAAGGAACAAGGGAACACAGAAATAATGGGAAACAAAAACATTACAAAATAAGAGTCCACAAAACCAAAGACAGGTGAACATAGACTGGGATCCTGACAGTCAGGAAGAAGTGGCAGAACTATTCAAGCCTTGCTAAAAGAAAAAGGGCACTGCAGAGGACAACAATCAATAAAACAGGTGGTGGACCTAATGACGCCCCCCCCCCCCCCCCCCCCTGTCAATGCTTGGAACAACTGCCTCAGATGGGATTTGTGGTGGTATTGAGCTCCATGGAGGAGTACCTGAACCTGAGTCCGTTCCATCATGCTCGCAAGAGCAATCAGGTTCACCTCCTTATTGGCAGACACCTACCATCTCCCAGTCCTCTCAGCAGTCCATTCATGCACTAGCCTCCATCTTCAGTTGTTCAGGTTACAGCCGCAGCGATTGGAGAATGTCTGTGGTTGTAGTCAGGACTTGGTGCAGCTGGAGTGAGAGAAACTAGGTGTTCTAAAAGACATCAGACAATCTCTTAAAGAGGCCAATGAGATGAACAATTACTTTCAAAAGCAAATAATTGAACTCAAGAAGGCCAAGCTGGCTTTGGAAGAGAGGAGACTGGCACTGGAGGAGATGAGATTTACAAGGCCCTCCATTTCAGTGCCAATTGTCTTGCCAGATGAGTCAGGTAATATTGTTTAATGTTGTTTAATCATGAGTAATTATATTTTTAATTATATTTAAATTAATTATATTTTATTTTCCATATGTAGTTAGGACTCATCACATTGTGCAATTTATTTAGCAGAATCGAACAATAAAAACTATTGAGCCGAGCCAGATAATGAACAAAACATTGACTCGTTCACGAGTCAAGAACCGTTTCTGTCATACGTGTCCGATTGAGAAGTTCAGCAGTTCAGTCAGTGTACTGTTTGAGTAAATGAATTACTCCGGGATATTGGTTTGTTTGAACTCAAGAGGGAGTGTCAGCCACATTAAAAAAAAGTTAACAACTTAAGTCCTTTGCGGATTAATGCTTATTGGAGACACAAACCATTTAAAACGATGCAGCTCGATTTGGTGAACTGGTTCAAAAAGATCTGGTTACATCGAATGATTCGTTCGCGAACCGGATATCAAAAACTGCTTTGTTTTGAACTCTCTCACAACAGACACGGAAGAGAAGACAATGCTGAATAAAGTCGTAGTTTTTGCTATTTTTGGACAAAAATGGACATGGACAGTATACCGTGCACTAAGTTTCAATGGAGGGACTGAGAGCTCTCGGACTTAATCTAAAATATTTTAAACTGTGTTCCGAAGATAAACTGAGGTCTCACGGGTTAGGACCGACATGAGGGTGAGTTATTAATCACATCATTTAGATTTTTGGGTGAAATATCCCTTTTAGTTGGGTATGTAGCTTAGGCCTTTGGCCGTAAGGGGTACTGTCACAGACAGCCGTCTAAACGTCCCAGGGGCAACTCCCATGGAAATGGTAGAGTTGGTACTTAGTGTTCACCATGATTCTGGCCTGCACTCCCCTCGGCATGATGGCATGGGTATACTGTTCCACATAGCGCCCCCTGGACCAAACAGAGATAATAGTCTAGAATGTTTACTTGGAAGTTGATAAATGCATACATCACTAGCTTAACCTTATTTGATAAGTGCCTGTCCTCTTTGGGCTGCATGGAAGTATTTGCACCTATGTGGGCCTGTTTATCCACAATATCTATCTATTGTGTGTGTGTGTAGTTGTTAAGGGGTCATTCAGATGTGGGAGCAGGTGAGTAGCTCATGGGTCGGCATAAGGGCCTCTGGAGATGTTGTGTGAGATCGGTCTTAACTCTGTCTGCTGATGGATGTAACCCGACTCAACTTTCATGCCAACATCCACACCTGCTGCCCGAGTGCTGCTTATTGGGCACATGAATCAATTTAATGAGAGATGGAAAGGTTCAGAACTTCAATAAACACCCAGTTGAATCCCCTCCAATACATGTCCCATAAACTGAATTTGGGAGCAGACACCACTGGGGCAAATTAGATCACTCCCTCTTTTGTCAACAGAATGCCGTTGCTCATTCTATTGTCGTCTAGTGCTTAAGTCAGCATGATGTCACAATTAAATACATTTTTTATGTGTTTAATTAGTTACAGTAAAAAAATGTAAAAAAAAAAAAGTTTTTTTACAAATTAAACTGTCATGCTTGTCATACAGTACCTGTCAAAAGTTGGAATTAAGATTTTTGTTTTTGAACAAAGTCTCCTATGCTCACCAAGTTTGATTTGATAAAAAACATGAATAACAAATAAATAAATAAAATAAAACAGAAATATTGTGAAATATCATAACAGTTTAAAATATTTGAATAATTTTTTTTCTGTGTGAATATATTTTAAGATAATCTATTGCTATGATCCAGAGCTGAATATTAAGCTTCATTACGCCAGTCTTCATTGTCACATGATCCTTTAGAAATCATTAGAACATGCTGATTTGGTTCTCAAGAAACATTTTCAATTAAAAAAAAAAGAAATTCCAGCTGAATATGTATTTATTTATTTATCTGTTTGTTTGTTTAATAAATGTGTTATATAATTAGCTTCCCCTGGGAGCTTCCCCTGGGAGCTGGTCGGTCAGGATGATTGGAGTGGAAGGTGTTGAGTAAGTTAGGATCCAGGATGTCATTGCGTGGGACCCAGGAACGTTCCTCTGGACCATATCCTTACCAGTCCACTAGATATTCCAGTTGTCCACCACACCGCCTGGAGTCCAGGATGTCACTCACTGCATAGGCTGCGCCGTCATCTAGGAGGAGTGGAGGGGGGGCTTCCGTTTCGCTAGGTTCTGTGGAGGGAGAGACAGAAGGATGGTGAGGTTTAAGGAGAGACACATGGAATGTGGGGTGAATCCGGTATTCAGGGGGTAACTGGAGTTTGTACGTGACCGGATTGATCTGCTGGATGATGGTGAATGGGCCAATGAATCTGGGACTTAGCTTGCGGCAGGGCAGACGCAGGCGGATGTCCCGGGTGGACAGCCAGACCTACTGACCGGGTTGGTACGTTGGGGCCTCTGATCGGCGAAGGTCGGCTGTCGTTCTACGTCTGCGTAAAGCCCACTGGAGTTGGTGGTGTGCTGCGTCCCAGACCCTCTCGCTCTCCCGGAACCAGTAGTCGATGGCGGGGACATCCGAGGGTTCACCTGACCAGGGGAATAGAGGTCGTTGGTAGCCGAGTACGCACTGGAATGGAGTGAGTCCGGTGGTAGGTTGACGAAGGGAGTTTTGTGTGTACTCGGCCCACCCAAGGAACTGGTTCCAGGAGTTCTGGTGGCCGTGACAGAAGGTACGGAGGAAGCATCCAATCTCCTGAACCTTCTTCTCCGTCTGCCCATTTGACTGGTGATGGTACCCGGAGGACAGGCTGATGGCCACACCTAGGAGTGAGTGGAAAGCCTTCCATACCCGGGAGATGAACTGGGGGCCTCGGTCCGAGACGATATCCTCTGGGATGCTGAAGTACCTGAAGTCATGATTAAATAACAGTTCAGCCATTTCCATGGCCGTGGGCAGACCCTTCAAAGGAAGAAGACGACAGGATTTAGAAAATCTATCCACTATGACAAGAATGCAGGTATTGTTATCTGAAGGAGGAAGATCGGTAATGAAGTCCACCTCTAGGTGTGACCACGGGCGATTGGGAATGGGCAGAGGATGGAGCTTGCATGATGGAAGATGGTGAGGGCTTTTGGATATGGCGCAGCTTGTACATCCATTCACGTACCTCCTGACATCGGAGGCCATGTTGGGCCACCAGAAGCATTTAATCTTTTGGCCACTCGAAGATACTCTAAGTTCTTATGATCTGTTAGGACCAGAAAGGGGTGTTTGGCTCTGTGGTGGCAGGAGTCCAGGAGAGAGATTTGGGTTTGTTACGGAGGAGAATGGTGAGAGGGCTGGTGATGGTACTGAAGTTTTTTATAAACCATCTTTAGAAGTTGGCAAAGCCAAGGAACCGCTGTAACTCCTTGATGGTGGTTGGAGTGGGCCAATCTCTGACGGCGTTTACTTTCCCCTCATCCATCCAGATGCCACTGCTGCTGATGTTGTATCTAAGGAACTGCACTGAGGGCTGATGGAAAGAGCACTTTTTACTCCTCCATGGCCTTCTCCTCAGGAATGGATAGGGGGTATATCCTTCCTTTAGGCACTGGTTCACCCGGCAGCAGATCGATTGCACAGTCCCACGGCCGGTGTGGAGGCAGCTTGGAGGCCCGTTTGGGGCAGAAGACGTCACTGAAGGGGGCGTAGCAGTGAGGGATGGCGATGGATTGGTTTTCCACTGGGCTCTCTATTGATGTGGAACAGACTGGAAGAGGTTCAGGGGAAGGTGTGGCTGGAACTGGACAACCTGAGATGCAGCTCTTGAAACAGGCGTCGCCCCACTTCAGGACTTCGTCCGTCTTCCAGGAGATTACGGGGTTGTGCTGCTCTAACCACGGGCGCCCTAGAATCACGTCAGCAGTGGATTCCTCCAGAACCAGCAGATTTATTTCCTCGTGATGGAGTAATCCAGTTTGGAGGGATATGGGACTCACACTATGACGCACGCATCTCCTGCTTAACGGCTTGCCAGTGATAGTGTGGACTTGGTAGGCTGACGGCGTTGCCGTGGTAGCGAGCTTGATCTGACGGCAGAGGGCACCGGAGATGAAGCTGCCAGCTGACCCAGAAACGGGGAGGGCGGAAACTGGAAAAGACATGTCAGCGGGAGTAAGTGTCACAACAGTGGTGAGTGGTTTCATTTGGTATCTTGAAGGGAGAATGGCACTCAACATGGGACGAGGACAGTAGAGGCACAGATTCTGGGCCAGCCGTCTTTGTCGTTCAGCCATAGAGAGACGATTGGAGTCTAGTAGCATGGGTTCACTGGCTGGTTCTGGGGAGCTGATGGCCTCTGGTCGGCAGAGTGGCGTAGAGGAATACGCCTGGTCCTGGTGCTCTTCGAGGCACGACTGCATACGAGTGGCGAAGCGGATGGACAGCTGGATGAATTGTTCTAGCCCGATGGTGTCCTCGTATGCAGCGAGATGCAACCGCACTCGAGGTTCCAATCTCTACCTTAGAGTCCTAAACTGAAGGGCATATTCATTGACAGACATTTCCCCTATTTGAGATTATACAGCTTCTCACTAATGGAAGAGTCCCAAGCTGGTCTGCCGAAAACTTCATGGAAATGGTCGATGAAGCTGGAATAAGACTGGATAACTGGGTTATTTTGAGTCCATATTGAATCTGCCCACAATAGTGCTTTACCTTGCAGTTGAGAAATTACAAAGGCTACCTTAGATCTCTCAGTGGGGTACAAGTGCGGTTGCATCTCCAGGACCAGCGAGCATTGTAGGAGGAAACCGCTACATTCCTCCACCACACCAGAGTAGGGCGCTGGCCGGGCCATGGGACTGGCGTGAACGGAAGGTGAGGAAGTGCTGGCATCGTTGACGGAAGTGCTCGCTGGTGTTGGGGATGCAGTTGTAGCTGTGAGTGTCCTTCGGAGTGCATTAACCAGATCTTGAAAGGGGTCCATGAGGCTCATGCTTGTGCCTGGCGGTGTTGGTCCGGTCTTCTGTTACGGATCACTCGGGAGGCTGAGGAGTAACAGACAGAATGGTTTACTGAACAGACACAAGCAGAGGAGCAGGTAGTGTAGGGTGGAGTGAGGGATGGATCCGTGCAGGCTGGGTGAAGATGTCAGAGGAGGAAGGTGAACCACACACACGCACACTGGGGATCTGGATTTTCGGAGAATCGCTGGAGGGAGGTAAGTAGAAGAAGAGTTGGTCCTTAGAGTTAGCATACAGGTAAGACCTTGTTGCGAACGAGACCGGACATCTATTGAGTGCGTGTGTGTAGTTTTTATGGTGCTGAGGTGATTGGGTGGTGATGAGGATCAGGTGGATGTGCTTAGTATTCCGGTGAGGGCGTGTGTAGTGATTGCGTGGAGGTGGAACCTGGCGTGTTTGTAACAATAACTGCATATTTAGCAAGAATTCCCCTGTTAAACACATTTAGCTGGCTTGATAGAAAAGGATGGCTCACATCAGAAAGAATTTGAAGGCTATGATGACAGCAATGGACATGAGTGAGAAATTATGGTTCTCTAGGAATTTATTTGTTCCTTCTAGATACAGATATTTTCAGCTGAAAGCATGATTTAAACAAGTACTACTACAACACTTATTCACAAGCAATTGCTCTCTCTGTAATGCATTCAAACAAATGTAGCCTAATACAGTGCTAATTCTTCTGTATCCGATTTCGAATGAGCAGAAATTTGAAAGAAAAGCATCGATCGGCAGGTAAAATAACTGACAAACCTGTGGCCTATTGTTATTAAACACAGAGCGAAGGCGGAGCGGTGTTTCTGGTCAGTGGAGCGAGGAGCGGAAAAGGGTGAACCCGGAGCAGAGCTAGAGTGGAGTGATTATTAAATGCTTGGAGCGCGAAGGGGAAATTGTTGACGCTCCACTGAAACTATAATACACTACTATTTAAAAGTTTGTGTCAATCATGATTAAAAAGAAAGAAACATTTCTCAGCAAGTTAGCATTACATTTACAAATGTAAGTAAGGACATTTCTAATATTCAAAAGATTTATGTTTCAAATAAATGTTATTCTTTTGAGTTATAATGTATTAATTAAGCCTTGTAATGCTTTGAACGATCTCATGAATAATTGCGACCAGTTACATTATATTGCATTTTTCACTCATTGTTACATCTTTAATAAGTATAATGCATTTAAACACTTGACAAACAAGCCTTCAGATATTATAATGCATTTTACTTTTTGTTACAAATGTTTATGGAAGCGTATGATGCATTGAAAAATTGCATTATGAACACATTTATACTGCATTATACATACAGGCTTCAATATAAGAGTAAAAAAAAAAAGCAGCAAAATCTTTTTTCTACATTGATAATAATAAGAGACATTAATATTAATAACAGCACACCAATGATCATTTATAATAACTGAGCATCAAATCAGCATTACTGATTTCTGATGGATCATGATTTGCTATCATATTGTCTAAATATTTTACATGGAAAACGGTTGTTTTAATTTGCAATAATTTTCCATAATATTAATGATTTGACTGATTTTTGTCTGCTAAAATATAATAATAATAATAATAATAAACCTTGACTGGCAAAACACATTCCTGGAAGGAACTTATGTGTTTTCATGATTTATTTTTTATTTTTTTTTATTTCTTCTGCAAATCTTCTAGATTTTTAGAGCCTTTTCATGGAATTTCCTTGTAATTGCTTGTAATTACTTATGTGATACAGATACTCTTTTCTAAGTCACTTCTGTAAGAAAGCATCTGTGAGGATTAGAATGTAAGTATACAACTAGAAGGGGAAATTCTGTCAGGTAAGCAACACAAATTGTGTCAACATCAGTAGCTTTACCCAGTGCCAGACAAACAAATTATTATACAGCACTCTCTGGCATCACTGTCAACTCTTTGGGTCAAATCTTATCCTACTCCATACTTTTGTGGTTTTGAATCAGTCTAAACTGCCAGTCATGATGTCATTCTCCCTTACAAAGCTGAGTCAAAGGAGATTTGATACCTGACTATAATATACAGAATCTGTAATAAGACTGTGATTTAGGAGTTATTTTATTTTAACCTTATATAATGATGCCAGTTTTATAGCTTACTGTTACCAGTGCTGGACACTAATGACATATTGTTATTTATAATGTTAAAGACTATCCTTGAGATGTAATATCTGTTGGCAGTATGAAAGTACAATAATAAAACTAATGAACAACATTTGAACAATTGTTTTCTTATACTGAACACTTTTTTGTTGGTTTTTTTTTTGCTAAAGTGTACTTCTCTTTTATTTTTATTTATTTATTACTGCATGATATTTTTGCTGTTGTTTTCATAAACACTTAAATTATAGCTGACATATTGTTGGAAGATTAGTTATCTTAGAGTGAATTTATGGCTTCCAATTTAGAATTTTTAAAAGAGCAAGTTTACAACCAGTAGGACCATTTTTATTTATTTATTTATTTTTTATCCATACATATATCCATCTTAAACTCATTTCAGTCTGGGTCATGGCACCGATGCAGCTGGTTCGACAAGGGAGACATACAAAATTTACAGTGCTGAGGGTACTTCATGGAGAGGATTGAGAACCACTGTAGTAGTATTAGTATTAGTAGACTCGTAGAGTTAGGGTTAGAATAAGTTGACATTGAAACTACTTTGTTTGGCCTTCCAAGAGAGGACAATATCCGCTTCATCGTGCCTAAAGCTGATCTGTGCTGCTCATTGAGGAAATACATAAACTTTGCACTGTTGAACACTTTCACCATGGGCGAAGTGAAGTCCTGCCCTGGGTCATCACGTGTCCTTCATTGAATCCACTGGCTGCACCGTTCTCTAACCCACCATCCCACAAATTACACAACATAATGTTCTTTTTAGAAACATCATATGACCCCTTTGAGCAAACAATCTACTAATACTCTACTAATACTGACGAGAGTTAGTAGACATGTAGGTGCAACATTACTTATTGTCAGCAGAGTGCTCTTGCAGTTTAAATCTAGATTAAAGACCCATCTCTTTAACCTGGCTTACACATAGCAAACTATTATGCTTTTAATATCCAAATCCGTTAAAGGATTGTTAGGCTGCATTAATTAGGTAAACCGGGAACACTTCCCATAACACCCGATGTACTTGCTACATCATTAGAAGAATGGCATCTACGTACGTATCCAGACCAGATGGTGGATCAGCACCTAGAAAGGACCTCTACATCCCTGAAAGACAGCGGAGAACAGGACAACTAGAGCCCCAGATACAGATCACTTGTAAAGACCTTGTCTCAGAGGACCACCAGGACAAGACCTCAGGAAACAGATGATTCTTCTGCACAATCTGACTTTGCTGCAGCCTGGAATTGAACTACTGGTTTCGTCTGGTCAGAGGAGAACTGGCCCCCCAACTGAGCCTGGTTTCTCCCAAGGTTTTTTTCTCCATTCTGTCACCGATGGAGTTTCGGTTCCTTGCCGCTGTCGCTTCTGGCTTGCTTTTGTGGGGTCACTTCATCCAGGGCTTAATTTGTGCCGGAACAAGCCGGATCCGGATCCGGCACCTCCGAAATCCGATCCGGCACCTCATTTTGGTGGATCCCCCTTCTCCAGGGGCGGCGTTTCCGTGCGGCAGATAGAGAATAGCCAGATATGTGCCGTGAAAAATTATCCAAAATTAATATCTCTATTATAATTCGATATTATTATTTTAAATCACAGGGTTTTAGAAATATTTAACCAATGATAAGTATTTAAAGGAGCTTGTAAAACTTTGTAATGCAACTGGATCCTCAAGCTCTCACTTCACGCGCCTTCACTCAGATTGACGCGCGCGCACAGCCTGGAGGAGACAGATCTCCGCTTATCTACAAAGCAAGGCTAAACAAATAACAGTTTGAATAGTACATCATTTTCTTTACTCAAACACTATGTTTGTTAAGGCTATTGTTTGTGTGTGCTTGACGACTGGAGAAGTAGGTTTTTTGCTTAATCGTTTATATCATGAGATTTTGGCTAAGTGTATTAAACAACAAGAAAAAACTAAGCGCCCATAGCAACAATAAACGTTATACCCTAACCTGTAAAAGGTGATGAGGGCATTTAATGCGCTGCACTTGCCTCAGATGCAGACAAAACACAGATCTCCTCATTCTCCGGCCAAAGACCTTGTTAATTCCATTTGAGCTTGTTTTTATATGTTAATTGCACGTGTCTGATACAACACAAGCAGTGTTGTTTAATTATTGATTTTTCTGCCTCCCCCCCCCCCCCCCCCCCCCCGTATTTTAGCAGAGTGTGCCATGAAACTTTTATTTGTCAAAATCCATCGGACATCATATTGTTTGTATTTGGATGCTTAAACAACAACAAAAAAAAAACTATGAAAAATAACCCGTATATTATACTCGCAAGCTTTGTATGTGAATGTGAGGGCACATAATACAGCCTGTGGAGCGCACGAGTACCAAATGGCTTAAAATACTTAAAAGGTGTTCAAATTAAACATTTTTGTGACAATGCAACAATTACCTGATTAGTCAAGTGACAGTTCTGTCAGCTGTTCTGATCGAAATGCGAGTGAGTCTTGTATCTCAGCGTGCAGCAGGTCGCTGATGAGAAGTGCGCTCCTGAGAGAGTTCATGGATTCGAAGACTGGGTTCAAATGACTGATTTAATCTAATAGTTTGTGTTGATTTATTTTATTATTCAAATCTATGTTGAATAAATGCAGGAATTTCCCTCATTATAAACTTGAAAGCTGCGAGAATTATTAAAACCATGCGATATAGCTACACCCACACAAATTTAGGACCTGATTAATATTATACAGAGATTTGAAAAATAAAATTTCACAAATTTTTCAAAACGTTTTTAGTACTGGAAAATGTTGTTGTAAAATCGCATGGCATTTCCATGTTTTTCATGACCTTACAGACTAAATCTGACTGGTGCACGCTCTTAATATCACTTGGTTCAGCAATGTGATTGCGCGAGTGCTCCGTTACCTCTTCCTCCTGTAATCACATGCCGGATCCGTTACCCCGCTTTGTTCTGGGACCTCGCAATTTACAAATTAAGCACTGACTTCATCTACAGCAATATCGTTGACTTGATTGCAAATAAATGCACAGACACTATTTAAACTGAACAGAGATGACATCACTGAATTCAATGATGAACTGCCTTTAACTGTCATTTTGCATTATTGACACACTGTTTTGCTAATGAATGTTGTCCAGTTGCTTTGATGCAATGTATTTTTTTAAAGCGCTATATAAATAAAGGTGACTTGACTTGACTCAAAAGGGACCATCAAAATTAATTGAAGAGTTTGGTTCCAAAATGTGGTAAACACCCCCCACCTTTTTTTTTTTATAGTTCCAGTAAATCCACACTTGCTTTCAGATGGAAATTATTCAGATGCATTTAATACACAACAGTCGTAGATCACTGACAAGCTATGCTATATCGCATTCATTGGAGGAATCGCACTCGATAATTTGAAAGCAATTTAGCTTAGCTTACCAGTGTTAGTGTTTTTATTAATGCCATTTATGTTTTTGTTAATACAGCACATAACAATACCCAGCTAAATGAATGTAACATGGCAAAGAAAGATGAATGCACTTTTGGAAGTTGAATGTAAGGGAACGTCATTTTGATATTTTTGTGGTCTAATGTGATGTTGTTCATGTTCTTGTTCATGATGAAATTTTATTTTATTGCTGTAATTAAATTATAGCATTAACAATATGACCTGGCGGTGAATTCATTTTGAGATTGATGACTGATGAATGCATTTTTAGAACAGTGCCTGTATATAAGATTAGTATTGACCAAGTTTAGAGGCTGTCATATGGATAAACTTACTATGTTGTGTATCTTCATCAGTTTAAATATGAAAAGTAACTTTCATATTGATTCAATGGATTTATAAAATGGTTATATATATATATATATATATATATATATATATATATATATATATATATATATATATATATATATAAATTTATGCATTTAGCAGACGCTTTTATCCAAAGTGACTTACAGTGCATTCAGGCTATCAATTTTAACATATCATGTGTTCCCAGGGAATCGAACCCCCAACCTTGCGCTTGACACCACACAAACACACACACACACACACACACAGACAGTACAGACCAAAAGTTTGGACACACCTTCTCATTCAAAGAGTTTTCTTTATTTTCATGACTATGAAAATTGTAGAGTCACACTGAAGGCATCAAGGGCTATTTGACAGAGAAGGAGAATGATGGGGTGCTGCGCCAGATGACCTGGCCTCCACAGTCACCGGACCTGAACCCATTCGAGATGGTTTAGGGGTGAGCTGGACTGCAGACAGAAGGCAAAAGGGCCAACAAGTGCTATGCATCTCTCGGGGGAGCTCCTTCAAGACTGTTGGAAGACCATTTCAGGTGACTACCTCTTGAAGCTCATCAAGAGAATGCCAAGAGTGTGCAAAGCAGTAATCAAAGCAAAAAGTGGCTACTTTGAAGAACCTAGAATATGACATACTTTTTTGTTATGTATATAATTCCATATATAACTCCACTTGTGTTAATTCATAGTTTTGATGCCTTCAGTGTGAATCTACAATTTTCATAGTCATGAAAATAAAGAAAACTCTTTGAATGAGAAGGTGTGTCCAAACCGTTGGTCTGTACCTTTTTTCTTTCTCTGTTTATCATGGCGACAACTAGCAAGCGTTTAGACGATGTGTGCATCCGTGTCGGCGTTATCTGACACCCGATGACACACGCGATCTTTGCGCCATTTGTTTGGGTGAAGAGCACGCACGCGATGTCTTTGAGGAGGCAATCTGCGTGCCTTTTGAGCGTTTTTTCAATGGAAAAAGCTCCGCTCTCGTTCGTCTCTCTTCAGAAAGAAAAGGGGAAAAAAGGCAGCCATCTGCTTCCCGTGGTTCAGGACCTGTCCGCGTTGATGCGAGGAACAGAATGAGCTCGTGAGAAAACAGGTGGATATGTCTGAATGGTTTAAAGAGGGACTTTCCCTTTTGCGCTCGTAAAAAAAAGAAAAGAAAGAAGGGCGGCGGACGAGAGAGACCCTCGGGAGGATGATGTTATATCTTTAACACTTTCTGATACTGAAGTTAGTGCTCTGCTGGGTTTTTACCCAGGAAAAGCAGGAGATATTTGAGGATGGTGAAAAAGCTGAGGCTGAGCCTTCTCAATTCTCCTGCTCTGCGTATGTAGAGCTGTTGGAGGTTATTGAGCGAAAATTTAAAAAACCTTTTGACCATAACCCTCCAGCTCAGGTGAGCCTTTTATTTCTGCATTTTATTTCTGCATCTCCATACAGAGATTAAAAAGAAATGAAAGATGCCATTTTCTGCTTGCATCCATCGGTTTCGGCATGAAAGTAATCTGCCGACATCGAGGTGATGCGCGAAAGCGGCTATGAGGGAATGCCCCCTGTAGAAAGAGCAAAAAAATTTATGAATAATTTATAAATAATTTTTATCTGTGAAATTTTTTTCTTACTGCAGGGGAAACATCCTCTCTTAATCTCCCTCCTTGCCATTTAAGCCCCTTTAGAAAATCATTTCGCTTAAATGGCAAGGCATATGCAGTAGCAGGTCAGGCTGTGGCTTTATTACAGCACAATGCTGGTGCTTCAATAATATCAGACTGATCTGCTAAGAGACCTGGATAGAGGCAGGGGCCTTTCTCTGATCAGGTAGCTGAGCTGCGCCGCACCACGGATCTCTCTCTGTGCTACCAAGCAGGCCACCTCCGCCATGGCCAGGACTATGGCGGCCATGGTTGAAGCAGAGAGACATCTGTGGATGAACCTTGTAGACATCGGGAGGAAAGAAAATCCTTTCTTCTCGATGCTCAGGTTTCGCCTTCTGAGCTTTTCGGTAACAACATAGGGTTCCTGGCCTGTCTCGATCTGAGGATCAAAGACGGGCAGAGAAGGCTAGTGTCGCAACTCGCGCTCCTCCCCCACCTGCGGGCAGGGGTTAGAGGAATCGTGGGTCACGAGGAGGTAAGCAGAACCTAAGGGGTATGATCTAGACGAGGCAACGTTCTCGTCTGAATCAGAGTGATACCGAGGTATCTACTCGTTCCCTTTGGGGATTTTTAACCCTCTGGAGTCTAAGAGGTTATCAGGAAAAAATAGCCTGATAATGCATATATGCGTTAATCGACTTCAGAGGGTTAACTTCTGCTTTTATCCTCCCCTTCCTTATTCCCCTGTAACCACCAGCTCTCCATCTGATCGAGGTTAGGTGGAAACCTCTCGCCTAACAGTCTCCTATGCTGGGCCTATAATGTTTTTATGGTTCTATGTTCATAGCAACCACCGGACTGATGGTCCAGACTAAAAGGAGGCGCCCCTTGAGCGGAGCTCCAGCGCAGGAGGGTTGGTGAGCAAACCCTCTCTGTATATACTTATGTGTATTTAATTGCTGGTGGTTACGTCTCTACTAATAAACTCTGTGAGTTTCCTTTTGCAGTGCTCATTTACAGTGTTTACTAAACACTCGCCAGCACCATCCATCCGGCTTCATGTTCTGGTATTAGGCGGCTGAGATCACAGGTTTCTGAGGGAGCCTCCTTGATCATCAGGCCTGGCACAGCACTGCAGGGAATTTCATGGATGTCCGGCCAGGTCACCCCGAGGGGTCTCCTGGCCGCTTAGGGGTGCTGTCGCATCTAGTGGGAAGTGGAGGTGGCAGTTACAAAAGTGTTCTTGTATATGCTGCCTCAGGTGATGCTCCCCTCGCCCGAGGTTTGTAAAATTGAGCTTGCCTCTCCCGTGAGATTCAGCGCCTCTGCGATGCTTAGCAACCTTTAAGTACACACGCTAAGCTTTGTGTACTTTCTCAAAACCCCATGGTGGTCAGTGTGCACGTGAACACTTTGCGCACTTTCTAAAAATCCACAAGTGGTAAGTTTGCACCTAAGACTCTGCAAACTTTCTGAAATCTTGTACGATAAGTGTTACGCGCTCCGCTTCGTTCCCTTTCTTGAGATGATTAGACCTTGGTTCCTTGGGCTCCATTCAGCCAGTGTTTATTTGTTTATACACCTCAAGCATCACTTCCCTCAACATGAGGGGCTATTTGGGTGATTCTCGTGGTAACTTAGCAGCTCTCCCCTTTTTCCAAAAAAAAAGGGTCGCCTATGAGCGCGCTACTCTGAGCTTGGAGTTCTCCTCTCATATGAGACTGAGTTCTCTGTTTTTTCCCCAGAGCGCTCCAGTATTGTTTCCATAGATCGAGTTAATAACTCTCAATCAAACTGTTTTGAGATGCAACATTCCATCTATGAGCTGCTCTATCAGAGTGCCAAGAGAGCCCCTCCTTAGAACAGTATTTGAAAATCCATGCTGTGGTAAGTGTGCACGTGAAGTCTTTGCACACTTTCTGAAATCCGCACTGTGGTAAGTTCGCATGCTAGTATTCTGCGTTCTTTCTAAAATCCTATATGGTGAGGGCTTCGCGCGGTTGCTTCGTGCCCTTTTTTGAGTTGGTAAAAGCCCCGTTCATCTTGGGCGCCACTCCACCTATGTATCCTCGGATACCTATCTAAACAGGGTTTTGTTACTAGAGAACTGTCGAGACAGCTCTTTCAGCAAGCTTATGCATAAGCTAACGGTAGCCCCTGTGTGACAGGCAAGACTTGGTAGAAATGCTAGTTTCTTAGCTGTATCCCTTTAAAGGAATCTTTCCTGATTCCAAGCTTTCAGCTCTACCCTGGGCCGAGGCCCTAACAATTAAGTTGGGTTTGTAGCTTAGGCCTTTTGGCCATAAGGGGTACTGTCACAGACAGCCGTCTAACGTCCCAGGGGCAACTCCCGTGGAAGTGGTAGAGTTGGTACTTAGTGGTACACTCCCCTCAGCATGGCGGTGTGAGTATACTAGAGGACGCAGATCGAAGTTCCCTCGAAAGGGAACTGTCTCAGGTTACGTATGTAACCATAGTTCCCTGAGTAGGGAACGAGACACTGTGTAATCTAGCTCCCTGCCATGCTTCGGACGCAAGCTTCAGATGAAGAAGATAATGACGTGCTCTCCCGGTGCTTATTTATAGTCGCGCCGGTAGTGACGTCGGAGGTTGTCACCGGCCAACAAGTTGGTGATTTTTCTATGTATGCTTCAGACACGGGTCACGACGAGGTGTTCCCCAAAGCGACCCATAGAAGACGCAGTGTCTCGTTCCCTACGCAGGGAACTATTGTTACATACGTAACCTGAGACAGTTTTCATCTAGCCACTTTCTTGGTAAAGAAAACACATTTTTACTCAAATTAATAAAAATGGATTTATAGCATTTTGGAACCAAACTCTTCAAGTGTTCTCTCACTGTCTGGTAAACAACTCATATAATCTAATAATAATGTCAGACTGGTCTATAATGTTATCGTCTGTCACATTATACCATTTAATGCAGAAGTAGGTACTATTGTAGTTTCATGGAAGTACACATATTAAACAAATAATTTTAATGGAGTAATATTTCATATTTCAGTATTTGTGTAATTCACCCAGCACTACATTTTACAGTTGCTTCTTTCTATCAAAAAACACAATATTTTTAAGACCAAGCATTGTTTCATGGATAACTGACACACCAATACCTCCTCAGTCCAAAGGATCTAATTCTGCTCATTGTCAAAGCCTGACTTAACAAGTGACTCAAAACAAACAGTTGTTCTTGTCCAGTTTTTGATGTCTTTTCCTCAGTTTGTTTTTGTTTGTCTGCATTTGTACCTGAGAAGAAGTTATGAAGACAAACCAGGGTGAGGTGAGACTGATGAAGATAGTTTTTTTGCGAAAGAGAGAGCAGGAGAAAAAGATAGAGGTTGAGCGCGATAGCGGGGTGTCATAGGAAATCAATACTGCAACGGTGACCTAAGTGTTTGCTCCCTCATTTATCTAATTTAGAGCTGCAGGTTCTGACCATCTGACCGTGTAAACAAGAGCATCCCTTCAGAAGTTTACCTTGCTGTAGTAGGTCCTTTTGAACTAATCTAAAAGTTAAACTGATTTATTAAACTGATTTATAAATTTTATCAGTTTTTCTGTTATTTAACATTTCTCTGTGGTGGAAATGACAGTTAATCATCTTGGAACAAACCGGCATAATATTTTATTTAATTATTTTATTTTAAATATAACCTTATATCATAATTTCTAAATATAACCTTTAGTTATTATTATTATTATTATTTTAGTGAAATTACAGCTTTATGTATTCTTCACACATCACATTATGTAAAATACATATAATTTGTAATCAGTAGGAATAATGTTCACACGAATGCTGATTTATTTTACATTTTGTTTAGGTTAAAAGGGATTAATATATATATATATATATATATATATTAATCGTAGAAATAAACCTATCATATCTACAGTAAGTGAATGGCCTTTGAGAAATCAATTTCCCTGTTTCTCCAAAATATGAGGAAAGCTTGCATAATGTGGGTCAGGTGCTTTCCGGAGATGCAGTTATCATTGTATTGGAATGCTAACAACAACTGCTATTATAAACTTCTAGGTGCAAACCAAAACATGCTGCATAATACACAGCCATCATAGCCACCTCAGTTTTGCTACAGAACATTTTATGCTCCGCTCTGTTCAGATGGAAGTTCCGCTGTTGGCCTGTGGCACTTGCTATTTCCTTTTTTCTGTTTCAGTGCGAGCTGTGGAACTTTGTAGGCTGCAGTCACTTTTATTTTGCAAGTTTTCAACTTGAGATGACTTTGAAATAAGATGATTTTCGAATAATTTAACCTACAGCTGAGCCCATAAGGGCTCGATACCTCACAACACTGGAGTGCAATCCCCTTTATCTACAGCAACTCAAGAATTCCTATTTTAAAACACATCTAAATTCAAGGAAACCGATGCAAGGTGAAACACAGCTCATTTGAATTGTGTATGCGTCACTTTCAAAATGCCTATCCAAGTCTGGTTTAGCTGTAGTTTGCGGAAAGATTACCAAACCAGGAAGCCATTTGTGTTGGCCTGATAAAGTGTCACAGGCACTTATGCTGAGGGTGGCTGATGTAGGCTGTGTACTCGCTCATTACCGTGGCGGATGCCCTTGGACCACAGGTTGTTGAAATTAAGCATGGCATCCCATAGAACCCCAAGTAAAATCTATCATCCGGAGACCTGCATTTCTCTTCTGCAGTTTTTTTGTGTCATCTGAGGTGAACCCAAACCTCCAGACTCTCATCCAGTAGATCCTGCTCCACACGTGTGAAGGTGCAACAGGCAATTGAAGTGGCATCCATGCTGTGGCTGCTCAGTGAATATGTTTTTTCTTCATTGCGGGAGACTCTGTGAGTAACGGAGCATGGTGGAGTCACAGCCCCATGGTGCCAAAATGGAGGGGTTCTTCAAATTGGAATGAAAAATATGGGCCTTCTGTTACTAAAGAAAGGGAATGACCTATAGTGAGCTACTGCGCCTTGCTAGTGTCTTCATCAGCAGCTACTTTTTCAGGAGGCAACCTATTATAAATGCCACCTCCCATGCCTGAAACATCCAAATGTTAGGGGTATTCTAAAAAGATGATCACTTTATGTGAATATATTTATATAGGCTTTTATTATTCAAATTTCACTGGTTCTGGTGAAAGCTTAAACATGCTTGTAACACATAAAAACAGACCTTACAAAACAAAAATGTGGGAGAATATAATATATATATATATATACACAGTACAGACCAAAAGTTTGGACACACCTTCTCATTCAAAGAGTTTTCTTTATTTTCGTGACTATGAAAATTGTAGATTCACACTGAAGGCATCAAAACTATGAATTAACACATGTGGAATTATATATGGAATTATATACATAACAAAAAAGTGTGAAACAACTGAAAATATGTCATATTCTAGGTTCTTCAAAGTAGCCACCTTTTGCTTTGATTACTGCTTTGCACACTCTTGGCATTCTCTTGATGAGCTTCAAGAGGTAGTCACCTGAAATGGTCTTCCAACAGTCTTGAAGGAGTTCCCCGAGAGATGCTTAGCACTTGTTGGCCCTTTTGCCTTTTGCCTTCTGTCTGCGGTCCAGCTCACCCCTAAACCATCTCGATTGGGTTCAGGTCCGGTGACTGTGGAGGCCAGGTCATCTGGCGCAGCACCTCATCATTCTCCTTCTTGGTCAAATAGCCCTTGATGCCTTCAGTGTGACTCTACAATTTTCATAGTCATGAAAATAAAGAATACTCTTTGAATGAGAAGGTGTGTCCAAACTTTTGGTCTGTACTGTATATATATATATATATATATATATATATATATATATATATATATATATATATATATATATATATATATATATATATATATATATATCCATATTTAGAAAACTAGAGCTTTGAGATCTTGAGATTTTATTTTATTAAATATCTTCATTTGTGTTTCTTATTTATACATACATACATACACATGTCAGGAAAAGGAACAGATTAATGAAAGTCTAACAGGTTTAAAATGGCATGAGAGTAATCCTGACATAATAAAATGTTTGGCATAATGCTTTTAATCTAGTTAAAAGTGGAGACAGCATACAACCAACGATACAGCCTCGCCTTAATATTCCTGACATAAAGCACAGAACAAGCTTGATTAACACATTAGCATGTTGCTAAGCAATGACTTTAACCCTTATACGTTGTTGGGGACGTTTTCGTCCACTAGGGGGTAAAGTTGAGTCTTATTTTGGCCACAACTTTCTCTGTTTTTGAGCTAATGGAATGATTTTTGGTGACAAATGTTATTTTGACCCATATTTTGGGAAATTAATTGTAATTTTTCAAAAACTCAACGGTACACTGTGGGCAAATTCACTACCCTTTCGGTATGTTCGTAGATGAAAACATCCACTAAATTAAACTGCTGTAAAAATGTATCAGATAAATATTTTTTTCAATTTTTTTTTGCATATATCTATTAATCAACCTCTGTCCTGATCAAACTACCAAATGTTTAAAAGAATTCCAAGATTTTAACTCTTTAATTACCAAGTTCATAAATGATGTCACTGATTTGGGAAAAAACACACACAAAATTACATATTTTCAATATAAAAAGTGATTGTGGACTGGATATTTTTTTACCTTTTATCACAGTCTTGGGCATGTCAAAGATTAGTAACGAGATTGGGTTTGATGCATTGTTAGTTTTTGTGCAGCATTAGATTTAAATTTTTTCTCCCTAATTTGTTTTTGGTGGCTGTTTTTGCCCCATTGACTTCCATTATAATGACATTTTTTGATTGCAAAGCCATGACACCATATAATCATGCATTCTTGATTGTTTGTGGTTTCCCTTTTGGAAGAGGTAAAAACAATTATTTTTACAGTTGATCACTAGGTGGGACCATTAACCCTTTAGATAGGCCTGGCTTAGTTTCTGGCTTGTATATGGAGTTATATGGAGTATAACAGCAAATTATAGTGTTTGTGTGTGTGTGAGATTCTTGATTGTTGGTGGTTTTTCCTGTTGGGAAGAGGTAACATTTGTTATTTTTTACAGTTGATCACTAGGTGGGACGATTATCCCTTTAGATAGGCCTGTGCAAAAAAAGGCTTAGTTTCTGGCTTGTATATGGATTTATATGGAGTATAATAGCAAATTATAGTGTGTGTGTGAGAGAGAGAGAGAGAGAGAGAGAGAGAGAGAAAGAGAGGGTGTGAGAGAGACATTGGTGCACTTACCTTGATGTACAGTATCTGAAAAAATCCAAATATGCACCTCATGCTCTCAGAACTACATGGAGTAAACAATAAAAAAAGAAGTGTGTTTATGCACCTGCTGCCTTTTGGTGGTGAAAAGTACAGATGGCCCAATATGTGAAATGCTCGTCTTTTCTTCAGTTTAGCCAGTTTAAAACCTTAAAATCCTGTAAAAAAATCTACTTTGCATCAAATTTATGAACATAATGTAAATTCAGAAGTCCCAGATAGCCAGACAATGAAAATATAAGTATAAAAAAAAAAATATATAAAAATTATTTGTGTTTGGGACGCTGTGAGAATGGAGACTGTAGTGTATATCGTAAGTTTGAAAGCGTTTAACTTAAATTATCAATATGAATAAACAGTGCTCCTTAACGGCTGCTGAGGTCATATTCTCAAGTGAAGCGAGTTGAGGCCTGGACCCGGAAACAGCGCTTCTTACGTCATCACTTAACAACCGAATATTTTCACCACCATTAAAAGGCAGCAGGTGCATAAATACACTTTTGTTTACTCCATGTACATAGTTATGAGAGCTGAGGTGTACATTGTGATTTTCTGAAATACATCTAGGTAAGTGCGCAAAGATCTTTCTCACACACTCTCTCTCCCACACACACACACACACATACACACACAATATAATATGCTGTTATACTCCATATAGCTTCATATACAAGTCAGAAACTAAGCTTTTTTTGCACAGACCTATCTAAAGGGTTAATGGTCCCACCTAGTGATCAACTGTAAAAATAACAAATGTTACCTCTTACCAACAGGGAAAACCACCAACAATCAAGAATCTCACACACACACAAACACTATAATTTGCTCTTATACTCCATATAACTCCATATACAAGCCAGAAACTAAGCCTTTTTTTGCACAGGCCTATCTAAAGGGTTAATGGTCCCACCTAGTGATCAACTGTAAAAATAACAAATTTTACCTCTTTCCAAAAGGGAAAACCACAAACAATCAAGAATGCATGATTATATGCTGTCATGGCTTTGCAATCAAAACATGTAGTTATAATGGAAGTCAATGGGGCAAAAACAGCCACCAACAACAAATAAGGAAGAAATAATTTAAATCTAATGCTGCACAAAAACTAAAAATGCATCAAAGCCAATGTTGCTACTAATCTTTGACATGCCCAAGACTGTTATAAAAAGTAAAAAAAAATCCAACCACAATTACTTTTATATTAAAAATAAGTCATTTTTTTGCCCCAAATCAGTGACATAATTTATGAACTTGGCAATTAAAGAGTTAAAATCTTGGATTTTTTTAAAAACATTTGGTAGTTTTGATCAGGACTGAAGTTCATTAACAGATTAATGCAAAAAAAAAAATAGAAAAAAAAATATGAATCTGATACATTTTTACAGCAGTTTAATTGAGTGGATGTTTTCACCCCGAACATACCGAAAGGGTAGTGAATTTGAACAATCCACAAGGGTTAAACTGCAATATCATTTTGCCTTGACTTAACAAATTAAAGATGTCAAAGATGGTTTTTGTCATTTCTATTCTGGATAACAAACAACGTAATGTTTATGTCATGAAGCCACAATGCAGATGCTTAAGAGTAGAATAAATGTAGGTTCACAATTATGCAGGCAATAGATACTGCATATAGACTGCAGACATGTCAGCACGTATGTCCATGCATTATTTTTATCCTTGCAAATAAAATACAAATGTACCTGAATGAAATGCTTTTATCATATATATATATATATATATATATATATATATATATATATATATATATATATATATATATATATATATATATATATAATATTCCATTATTCTTAAAAAAGCATCAAACAAGACTGATGGAATCAATCAAAACATGTCTGGGAAACAAACACCTTTAATGGTCTCATATCACAGAGGCTAAAAAGTCTGGATGCCATATATTCGGCTCTTTGAGGATCTTATGTAAAAAAAAAATAAAAAAAAAAAAAATCTCTGTTTACTTCTTAGCTGGTGTGATTGTGAGAACAGAGAGCTTGAAAATACTTGAGTCTCTTACAGCTGTCTGTTTTCTAAAATGTCTGTTTTTATGTCTGTGTGCATTAGATGTGTGAATTCTCATTTGTAACCATGCTTGGCATAACTCAAGTTAAGTTTTAATTGCATCCATATTATACAGCAACTTTTTTAAAAACTGCTTGTGTGCATGTGATGACTTTGTGTATGTCTGTGCTTTTGTGTGTCTCTTCCTCGAAAGTCTGCAAATCAGGGCCGGCCCAAGCTCTGTTGGTGCCCTAGGCAGGATTTTGGAATCCCCCCTACCCCCCACACAATTTTTTTTTTTTAAGCAAACCTTTACTATAATATAACATAACATAAATTTTAATACGTATTAACATAAATAAGTAGAAAATAAAATGTCTTAATAAATACAGTCGTGGCCAAAAGTATTGGCAGCTGCTTAAGCTGTTGTGGTGTTCATTCACATTGTTTCTAGATTATGTTACTGCCAAACTACTTATAGAAACAATGTGAATTAACATCCCAACTGCTTAAGGAGCTGTTTTGGCTTAAACAGCTGTTAACGGCTTAATCAGCTGTTTATTTTGCAAAACACAAAATATGTGTCATTACCAATACTTTTGGCTACGACTGTAAATGGAGATGTTGAAGCGCCTTGTAGGTATTTTATGAGTGAATCTGTTAAAATGAGACATGAGCTACTCCAACAATTATGCCTACAGTGACAAAAACGTATTACAACAAAGAGAAATATGAGCAATATAAAATACATAGAAGAGTCTAACAGACAACAAAGGCAACAAAACAAAGGCTACATTTTGTATGGTCTAATTAGCATTCCCATACCTTTCATTTCAGTTTTGTGCATACAGTGGACAATTGCATACTTAAACTTAATTATATCATTGACTGCTAGAAATATTGTCCTAGTCATTGTCGTTATCAAAAGACATTTAGGCACTTTTTGGTATCTCTATATAGATATTTTTTTCTGGCGCTTCCTGCCTTGTGCCCCTGATAATTTTCTTTTTTCACTATTTTGTATTTTTTATTATGCTTTAAGAGAACATAAATAGCAAAAATATTTGAACTGCGTATGCCATGCATAATTAATGCATTATGATGATGTATTATAATTAAGTCATGATGCAGAAAGTGCTTAAATTAGTCCAACTTGACATGTTTTCAAAACTTAAGATTTTTTGTTGATATCAAAGTATATAAGTAAATAAATAAATAAATACAACTCACACACACATGACTTACACCGGTTCTATGGTAAATATTTTTCATTTCCTGAATTAAAATTCAATCTGTTATTTATTTATTCTTTTTTTTTGTGGTACTTAAAGCCAAAAATGTCAAGATGTTTTAACTCTGAGATCAATATATATATATATATATATATATATATATATATATATATATATATATATATATATATATATATATATATACATACAGTACAGACCAAAAGTTTGGACACACCTTCTCATTCAAAGAGTTTTCTTTATTTTCATTACTATGAAAATTGTAGAGTCACACTGAAGGCATCAAGGGCTATTTGACCAAGAAGGAGAGTGATAGGGTGCTGCGCCAGATGACCTGGCCTCCACAGTCACCGGACCTGAACCCAATCGAGATGGTTTAGGGGTGAGCTGGACCGCAGACAGAAAGCAAAAGGGCCAACAAGTGCTAAGCATCTCTCGGGGAACTCCTTCAAGACTGTTGGAAGACCATTTCAGGTGACTACCTCTTGAAGCTCATCAAGAGAATGCCAAGAGCTACTTTGAAGAACCTAGAATAAGACATATTTTCAGTTGTTTCACACTTTTTTGTTATGTATATAATTCCATATATAATTCCACATGTGTTAATTCATAGTTTTGATGCCTTTGATGACTCTACAATTTTCATAATCATGAAAATAAAGAAAACTCTTTGAATGAGAAGGTGTGTCCAAACTTTTGGTCTGTACTATATATATATATATATATATATATATATATGTTTATTATTATTATTATCAAGGATGCAGAATATGGTCATGGAGAATATGTGTTTTACAAGTACAAATAAACGGCCAGTATGTTAATAATGGGCATGCTAATAAGCGACTAGTTAATTGGAGCCAAATTAACATGAAGAGATGTCACTGCATTGCTGCTGTGTTTTGTTTTTATTTTGTTAGTTTTAATAGTTTTGTCAACTCACTTTGGTCTGTTTTGTTTTATTTGTGCTGGAATCACTGGCACAGGAGTTAGCTGGGAGGCTAAATTTATGCAATCTGACCATATTTATACATGTCAGGAAAAGGAACAGGATCCAACTGCGGTTGAATGAATGACACGTTTATTGATAAAACTCAGAGGACTTAATTGGCTGGAGCACGAGACCGTCAGCACTCCGCAAGAAAGACCAGCTCGGTGATCTCTTCGGCGACAGCCGCACAGCAGCGGGGAACAGGTGGCGGATCAGCACTGGAAAGCCGTAGCCGGAGTCCGAAGGCAATGCAGAGGTAAGTAGAGTCAGCCGCCAGGTAGATGTGGGCTACTGAGTAACGAGAGGCAAGGCAGAAAAAACAAAAAACAAAAAAAAGACAGGAACACCAGATCGACTAGACAGAGGGAAAAAAAATACAAAAAGCGGAGTCAGCAAACTATGGTTAGCGAGGAGAAAGCTTAACTTTAACAATGCTTACGGACTGACACAAGACAGCAAACACAAGGGCATGATAAAGGGAAGATAATCAGCATAAGACAGGGTGCAGGTGAGGGAGAATACGTTAACGGATAATAAGAGGGGCGGAGAAAACATAGCGGGAATACTGAAACACCTGGCGAGCCAGCAAAACCTAAGTCATGTGCTCCAGGACAGAAAAAGCCTCAGATCCCACAGAGATCATGACAACTTATATATATATATATATGTATATGTATAGGACACAATTACAAATCGTGAGTAAAATAGTAACGGAATAATTTAATCTAATAAACTTATATTTTATTCACAACAGAATATAGATAACATATCAAATGTTGAAAGTGAGACATTTTGAAATGCCATGCCAACTATTGGCTTATTTTGGATTTCATGAAAGCTACACATTTCAAAAAAGTTGGGACAGGTAGCAATAAGAGGCTGGAAAAGTTAAATGTACATATAAGGAACAGCTGGAGGACCAATTTGCAACTTATTAGGTCAAATGGCAACATGATTGGGTATGAGAAGAGCCTCTCAGAGTGGCGCATCATAAAGAGGAAGAGGTGACAAAGAAGACCTAAGACAGTTGAGCAACTAGAATCCTGTATTACACAAGAATGGGACAACATCCCTATTCCTAAATTGAGCAACTTGTCAGACTGTTATAAAAGAAGAGGGGATGCCACACAGTGGTAAACATGGCTTTGTCCCAACTTTTTTAAGATGTTTTGATTCCATGAAATTTAAAATCAACTCATCTTCCCCTTAAAATTATACATTTTCTGAGTTTAAACATTTGATTTGTCATCTATGTTGTATTCTGAATAAAATATTGAAATTTGAAACTTCCACATCATTGCATTCTGTTTAAACACAGACACACACACACACACACACACATACATACATATATATATATATATATATATATATATAGTACACACCCCATCAATTCAATGGATTCAGAGTGCTTAGAGAGAGAAAGAGCATAAATTTATAAGTAAAATACAGTGGATCAAAAATTTATGTAGATCACGGGATATTTGTATTCTTTATTCTATTGTATTAATGTACACATCCATGTAAAATCTGATCAATAGGAACAATTGGGAAAACTTTGTTTGAAGTGTGTCATCCATTTTTCTTGAGCTATCAAGGAAACAAATCATGTTTCATACAGGAAGTGGAACCGGGGTCGAGTGAGTTTACAGATCCTATCCTGTGAGTCATGTCACCCATCTGATATTTCAAGCCGAACAGCAGCAGAATATAGATTCACTTCACTGCTCCTGTGATTTCCTCTGTGGCGGCACCCTACTCCTCTCCCAGAATTCATTGCACATAATTTAGCTTTCCTCCCTCTCGTTTTTTCTTGTCCTGCATGTTCAATTTGCTTTGGCCAGCTAATGAAGTCAAGCTTGCTCCCAGGCAACCGTGCAGCTCAAACGACTCATGCCAAGCAGTTTGGGATTCCGAAGACTTGCAAACACTTCATGCAATAATAAATTGAAGACTTAATGAGGGTTTCTTATTGAGACTGTAAATGTGTGTGGATGTTCTTCAAAGCACTGAATCAACACTGATTATGCTATGTAAACCATATCTAGTAGAGCATATGTGTGAATGTGATCTGCTCCATTTTAAAGTAGTTTTGATCAAGAAATTCAATTTGAAATTAATTATTTCATTTATTATTTTTCATTTATTATGTTTGTATTCTAAACCATTGTGGAGATATGATCATTTAACTGGTGGATGTCATGAAAACTTGTTTTTGATGAAATGGTAGGGATGGGAATCGATTCCAAAATAACGAATTCATAATAATAGAGCTATTACTATATATATATATATATATATATATATATATATATATATATATATACTTTTTAGTCACTTAAGTTAAAGTTGGCTGTCATTGTTTCATTCTATGATCCTGCTTGTCATCTGGTACAGTATATGCTTATATATATATATATATATATATATATATATATACTAAATGTCTTTGCATTAGGAGAAGACAGCACAAGCAAAACATACCCATTTGATATGTTTGCTGTCTTCCAAACCAGAGTATATTAGCTGGGTTTATTTTATTTTTATTATTATTAATTTTTATTTTTTTTTTTTACTCCTGGTTTCAAATCTTGATGTTTTTTTTTTTACCCTTGGGAACAATTTTCTATATCAGAGACAAATACTGTATACTGAATTTATTTTTATTAATTTTTTTCTCAGAAATGTAAGCTACTCAATATTCCAGCCTCACTTATAAAACTGTGTTTTAAAAATAAAAGGCTTGACTTTGTTACCTATCAGCATGTGAGCAGATGTTGGATCAAGACATACCTGCAAGCCTGGCTCTCGGTGGTGCTCAGGGCCAACGGAGAGCATGAGCGCGTCTTTGTTTCTGTCTGTGTGTGAGTTCCTGTTCAACTCAGATTCTATAGAGTTGACCTTCTCTCTCTTGCTGCTTAACCTAATCAATTATGGTTCAGAACAGAAGCCAGGAGTGTGTCTCTCTCTCTCTGTGTGTGTGTGTGGTTGAGGGGTGGGGGTATTTGTAGCGGAGGACCTTGTCAAAACCCAGAGGAGACTGTGAATAATTCCCTTTGAGCCCCATAAAGAAACCCATGGCATAGTCTGATACAGAGGGAGTGAGTGAGAGAAAAAGAAAAGATGAAAGACTAAATAAAAACGGTAGATTAGAAAATGTTCTGAAGATAATGTGAGAGGTACTTTCTTTGCAAAACTCATCGCAAGCATAAATTGCATTAATATTCACCAAGGGAAGTTTTTTTTTTACAAGAATACTACTGCAGGGGTCCTTCTTTTAATGCACAGATCCACATGGAGTGTGATCTTGTGTCTGTCTGTTTTTAAAATAGCTTTTCTATGTAATGTGACTTTTTGACTTCTGTAATGTTTGTCCCTGTTTTTATTTTTCAAAGCAGTTGCAAATGCTTTTATTGCAGTATACGTTATTACCACAATGTTGAAATTTAGTTAAAAAAGTAGTCATAATACAGTATAACTGGTTTAATAACTTTTTTTCTTATAACAAAAATAACTATGCAATAAAACAATACAGAAAAATATGTAAAGTTAAAAGTTTTACATAGATTAAAGTGCAAAAAAAGTGCAGAAGTTATTAATCTTTGTAAAAAAAAAAATACAACTCTTAGTTCATGTTAGCTCATTAAATGACACAGTTGCAACTTTAATTTTAACCGTATTATATATTGGAATACCTAAGATTTATGAATGTTCAGAAGAATTTTTAATTGGCAGTTTATGTTAAGTAATGAATTAACTAATGTTAACTAATGAAGCCATAATGTAAAGTGTGAACAAACAATAAAGAATCAGAACACTTTCAAACATTATCTAAGGAATGTTGTAGTCCAGATTAAAATGTAAAAAAAGGTTTGAAAATAAATAGCCTAATAAGTGTAAATATTTAACTATTTGGCCCTGTGATGAACAACATAGCAAATCCACAAATCTTAATGGTCTCTCACGCATTCCTCCATGCAGTGTTGGGAAGGTTACTTTGGAAATGTAATAGGTTACAGATTACAAGTTACCCTGTTTAAAATGTAATAGTAGTGTAACTTTTTCAATTATTTTATTAAAGTAATGTAACTAATTACTTTTGAGTACTTTTTGATTACTTTTCTAAATTTGTGAAAATTAAAGAATAATAAATAAAAGCATATACATCAACTTAAATACAGTTATCTAATAAGCATGTGACGTATTCTGTGTAATAAACTCCTGAAACATTGGTGTTTTTTTTAAACTGCTGTCTCTGTATATGATGATAGTTTTCTCAAAATAAGTAAAATGCACATGAAGTGACACAGAGCAGTTCTAGAAATTATGTTTATGTGCTCGTGTACTCCTATATTGAGGCAGCAGAGGTTGAAAACACTGCGAGCTTCAGTAGGCCTATGTGTAGTAAATGAAACTATGTCTTTGCCATTAATTTACAGGAGGAGCGGACTGGGAAAAAAATTCAGACTGGAAAATTCAAACTCATACAAACAAATTCATGGACAAAACTATGTTTTTGTATGGACCTGACATAAAAAAAGGTTTAAATCTTTAATTTGGGGACATGCAAAATAATTAAAAGTTCTCTCCTGAACTGCACCTTCACTTCCATTTTTCTCTTCAGTCTCTTTATTTTGCCGTTATCCATCTCTCTCATGACTTTAATACTCAAGATTGAACAAAACTATACTTTACAATACAATACTCTACAATACTACAATATCTTTATAGAAAAATCCTAATACTGTACACGAGTCATGTTTTTCCCTTACAAAAATTAACCTTGCTTTTAATAGCCATATAAAAGTAAAATAACCTTGTTTTTTTTTTTTGTTTTTTTTTTGCAAATGGATTTGTATTTATTTTTAAATAAATAAATTTGTAAAATAATTTTACATTTTTGGTTACCACATTTAAACAATAGTAACCATTTTCTCTGGATTTATAGTCAAATATTAAAATATAAATGTTCGTAAGGGTTGTGTTGTTGTCTGTCGTAGCTCCCCCTAAACCTATAAAAAAAAAATCGGAATTTTTTTCAGATAAATTCCTACTGTAACATTACAACAGATAATAATGATGTCCTTTATATAGTATTTTGAGTGATGACTGATGAGCAACCTGCTGCTGCTTGATTAAATAAATAAAAAAAACAAAGACAAAAAAGCATCTTTACAGATGAAACTGACCTAAAACCCTGAACAGGAGTTCTGCTTCTCTGCTCCAGCAGTCCACTCTCTCTCTCTCTCTCTCTCTCTCTCTCTCTCTCTCTCTCTCTCTCTCTCTCGCATTGATTACTCGGAGTCTGATCCAAACCGTTTGGCGGAGGCGCGGAGAGCGCGCGAGTCACGACTAACACTTCATGACTTATTAGAGATTTAATTATCAAATGGCGGATTCGCAAATGATCGCTTTAGTACATTCGGCAGGCAATTATACAATAATGATATTAAATAGTGGGGCAAAATCGGCTGCCAGGCCGCCGGGAATTGTCCCGGTTCTCCCGGTGTCCAGTCCGCGCCTGATTTCCACAGACACGCAGAATGTGCAGGAGTCATATATTGCATTTTTGGGGCTTAATATTCACAGACACTAGTCCATGTCATGTTTTGATTCAAGAGTACTGACCTACTTTTGATTTAGTCATCCAAAATGTGGGATATTCCGTCCGCGTTAGGCATTCCGTTTTTATGACTGGATTCTACGAACCAGACTCTATTTCCGCATCCCGGAAATTATTAGGGCGGTATGTCTCAGAATAGTCAGTGCAATTTGGGAAAGAAATCAGTTAAATCTGTATGTGGATGTGTGTAAATATTCAAATGTAATCCCCTTTGTAATCGTTAAAAATTTCATAAGTAACTGTAATTTAATTACTCATTTTTTCGTAGTAACTGTAACTAATTACAGTTACAATAATTTTGTAATTAAATTACGTAACGCCGTTACATGTAACTAGTTACTCCCCAACACTGCCTCCATGTGCTTCTCATGTGTGATTTTTTACATTAGAGTGCACACGCGTTTTTTAATCAGCATACAGCGGTGTTGTGCATTTTTACCAGTTGATGTGAAAAGTATTCTTAAAATGCATTCCAAATTCTGAATAATTTGTAAATATATAATTATTCACAGTATTTAGAAGTGCCCATGATAGTAATATCGTGCATATTCATTACCATGATATATTGCATTATCGAATACCGACACATGTCTAGCCGTAAGCACTGTAAGATCTCAAGACACCTACATTATCTTCTGTATCTGAATGTGTGGATGGCTTATAAGCACCGTTTATGGAACTTTTTTCCACCCATTTATCAGAAAATATATGTATGGTCCCTTAGGGAAGTAATATCACACCTTCCCCAACCAACCACACAATTTGAAGTATCATTCATTACCTCTAAACAAATGGTTTACTTATATATAAAGTGTACTACTGTATAAGTAAACAGTAGTAGTGATTCCACAATGTCTTCAGTACAAGGTTCTCCTGTGGCTACTGAGCTTATATAGCTAATTGAAGTTCTCAGTTTAAAAATTTTTATTTAAAGGTTTGAAAGAAATCACCAGGAAATATATTTATGCAGTTAGAGTAAATTGACTGACTGTATCGACTTCAAGTTTAATTTCCGTGGCCCATGCTGTGAGACGTTCAGCAGTGGTGTATGCAATTATCACTTAACAACCACGCTTTCATGCAGAAAGGCTGAATTACTGAGAAATCTCTCTGAGACATAGTTCACGTCAGGTTGTGACTGTTTATTTTGCATGAGGCTATGCTGTACAGGGCAATCTTCTCAAAGTCACCCCCAGTCATGTCAGGTTTTGGCTGAACTGAACTAGACTGACGGCCCCCTTCGCGCCACCATGTAATTAAACTGTCTTGTAACGAGATGGCTGCACACTGATGCACACACAATGTGATGATTAGGGTCTGTGAGACTTTCCACACTGAAGTATGGACAAACAAGTGATGGCCGTAATTTGGTCTATCACAAACACTTCCTTTATAGGAAATTGAGTGAGATATAGCCGGTTACTGCTGTTCTGTGTGGATTACTTAGAAGACATACTGTCAAGGGGCAGTGAGGTATATCATAGTCCACATGGATTACCACTCAGTCTTGATGATACCATATCTGTTTTGATGCTTTTTATTCCCTTGTGGTGGCGGGGTAGCTATATAAAACTGTAGGAAATGATCACCTTTTAATGACATTGACATTTGAGTATTTACCATGCACTGCTTTATATTACAATAATAAAAAAAAAAAAAAAAAAAAAAAAAAAAAAAAAAATTGCATAGTAGTGTAAAATTAACATAAAGTTAATAAAAGTATAAAACTTTCAATTTATTAGCGCAGCCATCATGCAATGCATGTTTATTGTGTTCTCATGTAGTCTGTTCGATTGTAAGCGACTTGTTCTTGAACTGCATCCTTGAACTTGTGTAAAGATGAGGAAAATCTAAAGCACTGTATTTCTGATGAATATCATTCTGTTTTTGTTCTCTGTGGTGTTCATTCTCTGAAACAGCGTTGTGTGCAATTGTATCTTTCTGGTCAGTAGTTAGTAGAGTACAGATTGTGTGGTTATGTCTTTTAATCATTCCACACTTCTTAATATACATTTTTGTTATTCATGCTGTATTAAAAGGAATAGTTTCCCAAAATGAAAACTCTGTCATCATTTGGTTATCCTCATGTCATCCCTAACCCAAAACACTTTGATTAATCTTTAAACCCGCATTAAAATATTTTAATAAGTTACATCCCACATGAATAAAGGGGACCTGCCACAGCACCACAAGCAAAAATTACTGTAAAAATTATTATTTAACAGCTCATGGAACAAACACAAAAGGTATATTAAAATAAGAAAAAAAAATAAAAGAAAGAAAATGGGAGCAATAGCTTCAGGAGAGGGCAAGGCCAAAATAACAAACAAAACAATCTAACTGAATAATTTAAGCCTCTAATCTAACAAAGAAAATAAAAAGAATGACAATTGTTTCCTACTCCCTTCCTGTCCCCAAAACAGCAGAAAACTGGGTTCAACAAAAATGGCGCCACCTCCCTACAGCTTCCAAATAAAACACAAACCAAACAATAATAAACTCAAAAACAGCAGCAACGATAAACCAAAAAGATTGACAGAACTGGTAAAAGGAAGGAGTATGATGCTCCCCACTTAAACTGCAAAAGTAAATAATAGAGACACTCACAACAAATTAAAATAACACAACACTAGAGTAAGTTATTAAGCAGTTATGTTCAACAACAAGTTTGGAAACTGCAGCAACAGGCGGGAAAGCTCTTGGGGGAACATTTTCTCAGACTTTGGTAGTTGCTGCCAGAGATTGTCTTACTATAGGGAGATAAGAGGGTCTGTATTATTTACTATGAGAGAAAGCATAACGGTTAAATCAGATCATGTGTTCCTTAATAACCAGTCACGTTACAGCCTTGAAGTCAGAATTGTATGATGCTCAATCGCCATTACAGATACCATAGGAATGAATGAGAAGTTCCGTAAGCTGAATCTCATCTGTCGCAAAAAATCAGTGACTTTTTTTGGTGGTGGTAAACTCTAAAATAGTTAAATACAAAAGTATTGTTTAATGTAAAACATACTGAAGAATAGAATATAGGCTTTTTATTCATTAAGTCATTATCTTTAAAAAGCTGTTTATTCAGTGCAGTGAATCCTCTCCTCCATTGACATCCATGCAAAAAAAATAAAAAAATAATTGTAAGCAGGTGCAGCATGGGGCAATCAGCTACCTGCCAGACAGACTGAGTAGGCGGAGCCTAAAGGGAAAACAAATAAACACAGAAAAAGCACAAAAACACATTAAAGAAAACATAGCTTTTCAGTGAATCACTAAATAAACCAGTGATAACAGGGAAGCATGGAATCATGAGTCAGTGAGTCATTTGCTGTTTAAGGATCAGCGTTGCTTATGAACATTTCTGTTTCTTCATCTATATTCCATCTACATTTGTTCCAATGCATGAGTTTGTTACGGTACATTTTGGGATAAAAAAATAAATAAATCATTTATATATTAAATTGTTCTAATAAAATGAGCAAATAATCCTGATCCAGGCTGTGACCTGAATTCTGCGAGGTAAGAATTCATGTTCCTGAAATAAGATATTTTGACAGTCCTGAAACAACAGTCCTATCAAAGATACATAATCCTAACCCCAATCCTAACATCTGATTGTTCCAGGACCAAAAAAAAGTTGTTGACCCAGAAATTATGGTGTCCTTTGCCAATATGTTATTATTTTATATTGTGTTCTACTTTTACAGTGGGATGGCTGGTTTGTAAATGTTTAACACAAATGTAATTATTACTTACAACAGACTTTATGTTCTTGGCTCACTCGATGATGACATCTTTATGTTTCCACTGTAAAGTAAATGGATAGCTGGCAATGCATGCTTCCTGCAATGCTGTGAAAGATATAACTGGACACACAGTGAAAATGTGAAATCTGATTCAAGATCTAGCAATTCAGAAGAAAACCTAAGAAAATATTATCATTACTTATTTCGGAACATCATTCAAAAAAGGAAAGCAAATGTGCTCTTAGGATATGGGTACACATATTTATAGTGCCATGTTATTTTCATTTAAAACAGAACATGTTTCATTTTCATAGTCATGTGAAGAAAAATAAAATTAAGCACAACCTATGGAAATAGTTGGCTTTTTTACATATTTGAACAAGCAAACGTGTGATCCTCTTTGAAACCCTAGCTATTAAGACTACGATACAACATTAAATTGACATTTTGTAGAATTTTGAAAACGTAATTATGTCCTTACATTTACATCTACTGTACAAGTGGTGCAGATTTCAGTTGTTTGGCCACAGTAACAGCAGACAGGTCTAGCCATAGAGAGCATTTCAGGTGACAATTATATCAGTTGTGAAACACGGTGGTGGAAATTTCACAGTTTGGGGTTTCTTTGCTGCCTCAAGAACTGGACAGCTTACATTCATTGATTCAGCTATGAACTCTGCATACAGTATCAACAAATGCTTGAACATGGTGTGAGGCCATCCATCCTAAAGTTAAAGTTGAACCAAAAGTGGAGTATTCAACAACATAAGAATCATAAGAATATCAACTTTTTTTAAATAGGTGCTGTTTCAAAAAGGATCAAATGTTTGCTACTCCAAATATGTCAAAAATCTCAAAAATTTCATGGGATGTACTTATTTTTTTAAGTGGAACACAAGAGGAATAAATGGAATCTGAGATGAAATGTGGACTGAAAAAAGCACTTTAAAGGTAGCTTATAGCTTTCAATATTGATATGTTCCAGGTCTTCTGAAGTCTTGAAGTTTAATCTGTTATTTTCTAAAAATCTTCACCTCCAGTGAGCTGTTAACAACTGCGACTGTTTCTTTGAGAAAAAGATCATTCTGATTCATGATGAAATAAAATATACAATTCATCGAAAATCAAAAGAATGATTATTTCGCAAATGAAAGTTTCAAACCACTAGATCATGAAATCTTAAATCACATTCATTTTAACTGCATGAAAAAAACATTCCTGTAGTTCAAAATAAAAATAAAAAAATAAAAAAACTCTAACAATGCCAATGTCATAGGTTCAATTACCAAGGAATGTATGAACTGATAAAATGTGTACCTTAAATGCAATAAGTCACTTTGGATAAAATTGTTGGCTTAATGTATAAACGCAAAAAAAAAAAAAAAAAAAAAAAAAAAATTATATATATATATATTTATATATTAATAATAAATAAAATAATAATAATAATAATAATAAATGAAAAGTTTTTTTTTTTTAAAGACAGACAGGTTTAGAACAGCATAAAAAAGCAATAGTTCTGTGAAATAGTTCAGCCAAAGAAAATGTACTGTTTTTTTTAAAGCTATTTTCAGTTGTTCAGCAACTTGTTAAGTGAGTGAAGTCTTATTTTTGTAGAGCACAAACATACTGCTGGTTTATTTAGATATTTTTGAGAAACTGTCTCAGTAGTGGTAATGTGGTAATGTGCAAACCTGTTTTCTGTCCTCTTCATATCACTCTGAACATTTCAAGACAAGCTGAAGGATGATCAAACATTTATCTTTCCACACGACGGCTTTCAGAGTCAATGGAGTATGAAAACTAAAGTGAATATCCAGCTAAATGCACAGCTAAGTGAATGTAAATGATTTTTAATGAGAGGGTATCACCATACGCCTACATCTCACGTTGTCTTATTCTTCAGAAGCTCAATTAAACATCTATATTGGAACAAGTTAAACCAAGCACTGCGACAGATTGGCTCTGTTCTAAAAATGTAAGGAGCTGCCTTCAAGGACAGTATTTTAAGGCAGGTACTGTGTGTACAAGCCATTGGAAACACCAGGACATTACTGGTGGGCCGATCAAATACTGGGTCATTTTGCAGAAGCGAAAAAATACAAAGCAATGTAAACTGCATGACGAGGCAAATTGGAAAACGTCAAATACATAATTACAAGCTTATAAATTCAGTTCCATAGTAATTAAACTTGCAGTTATAACACTGTACAAATAGCCTATGGTTTTGTCAGAAATGTTTTTATTATAAATGTTAATGTTATTACTTATAGCCTATTAATTATTATGGGATATTGTACTTTTATACAAGTTGTTTTTGTAGTTTCTATATGAATAATTAAAAATGTTTAGAATTTATTTTTTTTATTATTTTTTTAATTATATAAAAAAAAAAAAAAAAAAAAAAAAAAACTATATAACCATGGAAATGAGGACAATGGTTTTACTTGTTGTGACCACCATTTTAGTTATAGTAATCAGTTGAACTCAGGATTCTGGCAAGTATTTTTGCTTTGTATCGGCGGGTGGTTAAATTCTTCGTCACTGATTTTAGCGAAGTAATCACTCCAGTGTTGGAGGATAATGGGTATGTCTTGGATGATTCAGTGGTCTTCATCCTTGACATTTTTTATTTGTCTGATTTCCTGGGCGACTTGGTGGCAAGTGTTGGCCAACCGATAGATCTTCTTTTCCCCTTCTGATGTGATCAACTTAGTGTAGAGCCGGTCCATTCGACTGCTTCCAATGGGATCACTTCAGTGTTTGCCACGAGTTGCCTGATTCGATCTTGATGGCCATGAGTCGATCAGAAATTCAGTGGACTTCGGTGACATTGTCCTGCTGCTTCTCGCTGACCGTGATCCTAACACCATTGCGGTTATTACTGGTGCCGTTGTAATAAAGTTTGTATCCTTCGCCGATCTCCTTGGCCTTCCCTCCTTTCCATTCGGTTTCTTGAAAGCATGCAATGTCGATGCAGCGGTTCTTTAAAGCTTCCGCCAATTCTCGGCTTCTTCTGGTCATCGTTCCAACATTTAACATCGTAATTCGATCTTTAACAGACATCTTGCAGGCGTATGTGTGCTATCTGGGTAGTGATTAGATTAGGCTGTTTTAGAGCATTACAATAGCCCTCTTACAGTTACTGTATTGATCTCATAAAAATAGTAACTTGTGTTACATGTCCTGTAGCATTTTAAGCCAACAAAAACAAAGTCAGCATAGACATTACTGCGCTCACTTTCAATTTGTGGTTACCTAGACAAGACAAAGCATGAATTTCCATTTAGACACCTTCTATACAGCACCTTTGCATGTCTTTATTGTTCTGAAAGATGTATATGGGAAGTAGGGAATAACAATGGCCTTAGCCGTCTTCTCTGACTGCACAAAAATTAAGAAACTTTTATTTTAATAAGGTTTAAATTTGTTTCTGAGCATTTGTTGTTGTTTAAGGATATTTTCCCCAATGTTTGGCAAGTGGCCTAATCATTAAAATATACAGGATACATTTATTTGAATAAAAAACATGATATAACAAAAGAGTGTTTGAGTTACTAGAACTAATCCGATGTGTTCAGAAGAACTACAAATGTTTGCTGTTTAATTAATCTCCCACCCTGACTGATTACTCCAACCGTGTCAGAACATCAACAGACATCTCGTCAGACTCATGAGCGGAAATCAGCAACCAAAACTAATAAAGACTGATGACAAAGTCGTGGCTTCTAGATTCCTAATGGTAAACATCAGTAGTCAGAGAATGAGTTAATCTGGTCGCTGCTTGAACAGCTGTGACTCACTGAGGTTCACAAGTACTTCACCTTCATTAGGAGACATGAATCTCGTCAAAGAGAGAAATATTAAATAACCATGCTCTCAGTTCTGTTTACAACACAAATGACAACATAAATTCACATGTGTTTGTTATGCTATATATCTCATACATCTCCAGTTCAGTCAGGTTTGGACTGGAAATTCTGTCATTATATACATACCCTTATGTCTCTCCAAACTGTTTTTTTTTCTTTCTTTATTTTTTTTTCTTTAGTGAAACATAAATGTAAATTATTTAGGGAATAACGGATGACAGGCTGCTGAATTATTGAAAATTAATGCACACCTGAAGGTGAGAGTGTGGCCACAACATAAAGCAGAATGGTTGTCACACCATGGGTGAGAGTTAATTTTCAATAATTCAGTGGTATTACCTAACTAATCAGCATTAAAAAGTGTGTGTGTGTGTGTGTGTGTTGAAGTTGTATGAAAAGTATGTCAAAAGGGGGGAGTCACATGACGTGCTCATTAACCTAGTCACACTTGAGTAGAGCTCTGTACGTTTGGTCCATTTTTGCTTTTTTTATTTTTAAATAAATAAATAAATAAATGTTTTCTTTTAAGTTTTATTAATTAATAATACTTTCCCAGATGGCACACGATCGGAAACAGCAGGAGTTGCCCCCATTAGCTTCTCCGATTAAGAAATATCCAAGCCACCGACCACGGGCGATAAGGTGGACAAGATGGCGAACACTGTTGCGCAATTTGAGGACATTCTCAGAACTGAGTTGACAGCAATGCGGAACGAGTTTGCTTCTCACATGTCAGTTGTTCAGTAGTTATATGCTCTAAATTGGATCCTCTTACAGGTGAATTTACAAAAGAAATTTGTCACAGATTGTGGACTTGCCGGATCATAATAGGCGCAGCAATCTGCGGCTGGTTTGATGCCCTGAAGGTTCCGAAAAGGACGACCCTATGGGCTTTTTGAAAAGATCGCTATCAACGTGGCTTCTATCTCTGGCAGGCAAAGAGACTGAAGTGGAGCGAGCTCATTGCATGTACACAAAGCTCTCCCCAGTTCACGCTAAACCACGGGTTTTCATCTTTAAACTGTTGCGGTACACGATAAACCATTTGATATCATCTTTAAACTGTTGTGGTACACAGACAGGGAGCTCATTTTGCAGGCTGACAGACTTCACGGCCCTTTGTGAAAACATCCAACGGAGCAATGCTGTCTTTCTTTACAGATTTTTCTCCGGTCACCGCAAAAAGAAGTGCATTTGCACGGAGAAGAGAGAAGCTGGCATCCAGAATTTTCTTCTTTAACCTGCAATTCTGAAGGTCATTCTCAATCAGGGTGAACCTAAAATGCTATATTCCCCAGAAGAAGCCAGAGTTTTATTCAGATCCCATTCATCCTAGCCTGACTATGTCAGACTTTGTACTTCCACTCAATTTCAGTTTGCTTCTGTACTCAGTCTGAGATAGCGAACTATCTCCCAGTTTTCCTCCGGCTCCAAAACAGCCGGCCAATCAGTGAACAGAGGGCAGGCTGAGAGCCGTGACGTCGACACTAAGAGCCGAATTTAGGATTGTAGTTTAGCTTAGGGAAATCGAAAACGGACATGGGATGCTTTTTGTTCTGTTGTGGAGAATATTCCCGGCATTTGCCAACTGAAACCCGTACAAGAAGAGTGTTTGTTTCACATTTTGAATCAAGGTGAAGTTGTGGCCCTACTTCCGAGTCCTGACAGGTTTTGGGAAAAGTTTAATTTATCAACTGTTACTGATCGTTAGCGAGAAACCGGGGAGGCCAAAGTCCGGCAAGGTGATAATTGGGATTGTGAACTGCCATGTTCACTCCAGTATTTCGCTCGATGGTTTTGTTTTCACAGCATTCCTATGTTTACAGTGGAAGTTAGAGGCGGCTGAGCCGGCACATAACACGTCATAACCAAATGGTATGTGATTGGCTTAAGAGTAACCAATGATTTTAAACTTTAGACAAGTGCCCCACCATGAGAAAGAAAACACTTGTCAATTATGTCTACGAAGCAAAGTGAAGAAGCAGAGTTTGGTATTAACAGGCTACATTCATCCACCAACTCTTAGTGAACTTCAGTTAGACATTTGTGTCTAATCAGAGAAGAGATGCTCAAAATGGTTAAGTGACTGTCTCTTTTACTGTTCACTTATTAATTCATAGCTACTAGACGCTTTCATTGAGCATACAGTATCGCTTACTGATTATGTAGTTATTTTATTTGTTTTAGTTGTATTCCTCCTGTATATCTCTCTCTCTCTCTCTTTTTGTTTAATAGAAATATTGCCTAGTCAATATGTGACTATGGGGCCAGTGTTGGTGCTTCAGTGATGTGCAGGTTTTTGTTGATGTCACGGATTATATGAAGTGGTCCTGGCAGATCAAGGTTTGTATTTGGTTTGATCTGCCATAGTTCATGGGAATGTGCTTAAGGGTTTTTTTTTTTTTTTTTTATAGTGACAGGAAGGTTGGGGGTGGTTTAATGGTAGACTCAACTGGTTTTATTTTCAAATTTGTATTTTGTTTTATTATGCAATAATTCTGTTTGACACGCATGACTGACCTTAATATTTTGAGTTGGAATTTTTTAATGGCCTAAATGGCCCACACAAAAGTACAGGTTTTCTGGATATTTTGTGAAGAAAGATTGACATAGTGTTAGTTTAAGAATCCCATTTGGAAAAGGAGGATGTACACAGGTGTAATAAGTGGTATCCCATTCATCTTCGGATACTAAAACCAAGGTCGTCCTAATTGTAACGAGCAAATAGGCTCAGGACATAGACAGGTTAGAATCAACAGACGGGTTAATTGTGTAGTTGTTTGTGAAGGGTAGAAGCAGGTAAAGAATGACAGATATTCTTTATGGAGACTCTCTGTCGGGAAGCGCTGCGGTTGCATCTCCAGGGCGAGTGAACACTGCAAGGGGAATCCACTGCAATCATCCGCCGAACCAGATTAGGGCGCTGGACTGACCATGGGAGACTGGTGGGGAAACAGATTTGGAAGCCGGTGTGATGGTACGGTGCCCGTAAGGTGACTTGTTCGGTTTACTTAGTTTTGTCATGGCCACGAAATAATAACTTGTGGGAACGTGATAATATGTCGAGGCCATGAGATATTAATTTGTGGTAACGTCATATTAAAAGCAAAAGATAGTTGAACTGGAATCACAGCTCCAGAATCTGACTAGAGATAGTCAACGTTGTTTCTCAGACAATACACTCAGCAAAATCATGGCAGTTAGGTCCAAACTCAATTCATTACAGAGATCCAGGGCAGAATTACTATTTTTAAGAAAGTAGACCAAGCCACCTTTTAGCTCTAAGATTATGCAACAGTGAATAGTTTGCTGATATTTCAGCAGTGAAATCCCAATCTGGGCTCATTATGACAGACCCAAAATACATTAATATCGCCTTCCACACTTTTTATTCTAACCTCTATACATCTTCTACTGATGGTGACCCTGACTCTTTTGCATTTCTGTCCAAACTTGATTAACCTAGGCTGTCAGATGCAGATACAGATTACCTGGCTGAACCGATCACTCTTCAGGAGCTGGAGTCAGAAATCTGATCTATGAACAAGGGTAAATCAAGAGGCATAAATGGTATTCTAATTTAATTGTATACTACTTTTTGGTCAGATTTAGGCCTACTCAACTTTAGACTGTACAGTAGGCTCAAGCCTTTTCCCTCCACCCTTTATCAGTTTGGTTTGATCCTGATGCTTCTATGTCTTGGAGGGCAATTGAGGAATATATTGTTTATCCATATTAATTGAAGCATCTTGTTTTTTCGGGGGTTCAGCTTAGACAGTGTAAATCTCAGTTTGGTCCCATTGTTACCCACTTCCTCTCCACATGGAGGGATGTTGAAAGACGTTCACAACTAGTTACAATATGGCATAGCCATTCGCCCATTTTCCACAATAATAATCTTTTGTCAGGCAGTACTTTCATTGTCCACAATGGACTCATAATAAAGTAGACACTTTTGGAGATATCTATGATGATAGTGGTTTACAATCCTTCCAGAAACTCAATTCTCAATATAATGTGCCAGGCACCTCCTTTTTTCTGTATTTGCACATTAGATCGGCCCTACGGGCATATGGGGTGCCTTGGAACTCTCAACTGCCTATTCAACCTTTGCGCAAACTAATCCTTCCCTCTGAGGAATCTCCCTCCTCTGCTTCAGTTATCTATCACTTTCTTCTTGAGCATTCATTCAAACCTTTATCTGATAACTGTCCGGGCTTAGGATCTTAATGAGGAGGTGCATGTGTTATTTTCTGAACAGATACGGGGAATGTTTAAATCGTCTTCTAAAAACCCTAACCACCAAATGATTCATTGGATATTGCTGCATAGGGTTAACTTGACTCCAATGAAACGTTTTTACATGAATCTGTCATCTTCTCCCAAATGCAATCTCTGTTCGCAAGGATCTTTAGGCACATGTAGAACTCGATGGAACTCTCAACTTTTTTGTACACATAGATCTAATTTAAAAACTGTAAATTTATGGCTTTCAGCTTTTAACGTTGTGTCATCTTTTCTAAAATCTTTGTAAAAATATTTTATTGTTATTTATGAATTAATATTACTTAATTTATTTGTCCATTTTATTTATTTATTCTTATTTTATGCTCATCAAGGCTGTACTTATTTGATCAAAATATTTAGTTTAAAGTAATGGTTTTATATTTTACTATATTTTAAAATATAATTTTCTATTTGGAAACAGTAGTGCTGCTTAATAAATACATGATGAATAAAAATTTTAAAAGAACAGTATTTATTAAAAGTATACAAATAGAAATGTTGTGTAAGAATATAAGCCTTTACTATCACTTTTGGTCAGTTGTCATGAAGATGAGTCCATGAAGTACTGACCCCAAACTTTTGAACGATAGTGTACATTGATACATACAATTTCTTTTTTTAATAAATGCTATTCTTTTTAACTTTTCTAAATTATAAACGTTGAAGAAAATCCATCAAATGTCCCCGGGAGACTTTCACGTTGTCTCGGACAATTGGGAAGTCCTTGTTGTTGAGTCCTCTGTGTGTGAGTGTCTGGGTGGAACAGCATTTAAAAAAAAAAAAAAAACCCTGTCTTTCATTTAGTTCTTTAAAACTAACTCTTGTTAAGCATTTCTTAATATGTCACATTCACTTAAAAAAAAAAAAAAAAAAAAAAAACACGATGGAAATTTTCCAATTTTGCATATTGACTGCCATTTAAGAATCTTCCGTGTTTCTAAGCTGGATAAAATCAGCACACACCAATGTGTTTGTTAGACTCACATCAATCACTGGTGCATCCTAACGACATTTTCATTAACTTTTCCCAAACACGTGTCTTGATTATGAGCATGAAAAGCACGTTTCTGGCGGCAGCTGTGGGGATCTGTGGATTTATGAGCAGTATTAATCAATCTCTCCTGCGCTGGAACAGATCTTATACTGGAATGCAGGAATAAGTCAGTCCAACAGATGCGTTTGCATGTATATGTTTATATGAATGTGTGTACCATTATGAAGACTTCAGGTACAAATGGAAATATATATATATATATACAGTACAGACCAAAAGTTTGGACACACCTTCTCATTCAAAGAGTTTTCTTTATTTTCATGACTATGCCACACTGAAGGCATCAAGGGCTATTTGACCAAGAAGGAGAATGATGGGGTGCTGCGCCAGATGACCTGGCCTCCACAGTCACCGGACCCGAACCCAATCGAGATGGTTTAGGGGTGAGCTGAACCGCAGACAGAAGGCAAAAGGGCCAAAAAGTGCTAAGCATCTCTCGGGGAACTCCTCCAAGACTGTTGGAAGAGCATTTCAGGTGACTACCTCTTGAAGCTCATCAAGAGAATGCCAAGAGTGTGCAAAGCAGTAATCAAAGCAAAAGGTGGCTACTTTGAAGAACCTAGAATATGACATATTTTCAGTTGTTTCACACTTTTTTGTTATATACTTCCATATATAATTCCACATGTGTTAATTCATAGTTTTGATGCCTTCAGTGTGAATCTACAATTTTCATAGTCATGAAAATAAAGAAAACTCTTTGAATGAGGTGTGTCCAAACTTTTGGTCTGTACTGTATATATATGTATGAAATATGATTGCCAAAAAAAAAGAAAGAAAAAAAGAAAAAAAAAAATATTGAGCAGAATCTCCAAGCTTCTATTTCATGCACCAAAAGAGGATGGTGTAATGCCAAGATATAGAAATCTTAGTAGTCTGTATGACTACTATTTGTGTAGGAAGCAGAGCAAAAGTTAAGCCATTATTCATTTTAAATTCATCCATCATTTGTTGGTTTGATTTTAAGTTCAGTATAACTAAGTCATACCTTGTTGTCATGGTGTTGCACAGCCATGAAACAATGCATGGTGAGCTATTCAGAAAGAATGGGTTCATTTATAAGGAGTGTATCAGGTGAAGTGTGTATTTTTGCACTTGTTCAATTAATTAGCAGTAATTAGTATCAACCTGATGAAACAAGTGTCAAACGATAGGCTTATGAAGAAATATTTTACATTTTTGGAAAAAAAGGGCAAAGTTCACAATAAAGGTCAGAGTAAATTACTTAATCCTGTCCTCATTAAAATATTTGCACATTAAGAAAAAAAATTACTTAAAAAAAACAACAAGAATAAATCAAATAAAAACACTTGCATTAGATAATATTAGTGGCCTGATAAAAGCTGTTTTGTTTTTGGAGTGGGTCTCCATGTTGAAATCACATGACCATGTGAACACTATTTATCCCAGATACACTCTTCCTTCCTAAGAATCATGGATTTCTGAAAACAGTGCATTTCTACAATGACATCGTCATCTCGTACTGTATAACAACATCCAAATTTGTGATAATTGTAGCACGTTTATTAAGGATGCACAATAAATAGAAATAAATTAATATCACAATATGGCTTTGTGTGATCATCAAATTTAATTAAATAAATATACACTCTGCAGGTTTCAAACTGAAGCATTCTACATTTACATGTATGCAGCCTATGTTATGGTGTTTCAGCGAGTGGCTTGGTAGTGTGAACTGAGCTGCTCTGAGACACACAAACACTGTATCATGAACTGCATAAATAAAAATAAAGACAGTACTGCCTGCCGCGCTTCGCTCTGAATCCCACAGAGTACTACTTGCTGTCAAACCACATAAAAGCTTATATTGATTAAAAGTTTGATGTTTTAATGTTTGAAAATGACCATATTCTACATTCCTAATCATACTCACTGCCTAAACTTAACAACTGCTGTACCTGACTAACTATTTATGAAAATTACTTAGGAGTTTATTGAGGCGAATAGTTAGCTAATAGTGAGAATTGGACCCTAAAATAAAGTGTGACCATATTGTAATTGTAAAACATAACATTATATATATATATATATATATATATATATATATATATATATATATATATATATATATATATATATATATATATATATATATATAATCTGAGGGGAATTCTAGTATTTTTCTTGTACTATGTATTTCAGATTATAATAATATAATAAATATTGCAGTTCCAATGTTTTTTTATTTATAAAGTGCAGCTCTGATATTTGTGATATTGTACAGTAGGTGACCAACCAAAATGCCTACTACTGCCGCTGCAGAGCCAGGGCGTTAACTGCATGACAGTCGCGTGATAAACGTGTTCATGAAACTACCACCAAGTAGCGCAATGGGACAGTTGGCAAACTAAATTATTTTGTATTTTAAACGGAGATCAAATAACAAAATAAATAAAAAATAACTTTATAATATAACATTATAACATTCTTAAAAATCATTAGAAAATGAATCTAAAATTAACTTTTAGAAAGTTAATTTTAAAATGTTAGATAGTCATACAGGCTGCACCCTAATGCATCAAAAATAAATAAATAAATAAATAAAAAATAAGGCTCTTACTGCATGTAATGGTTATTAAACAGTTACAATTTCCTTATTTTGTATTAAGGGGCTTTCATTTCGATCTACGGGCTAATGAAAGTTTTTGAATGAAAAATCCTGACCTTGGCCATTGATCCACTGTACAAGCATATATGTCAATGTGTACAAGGCTGCACGTTCCTGAGACTTTATTCATGCCACAATTTACTCTGACTCACACCATCAAATAATAAATAAAAAAATTAAATAAATAAATAAATAAAATAAGTTAAGAATAATAATAAGAATAATAGGCTAGAACTGCGACATGAAAAACTAGAAATTGTAAAACAAAAAATTGTTTTGGATTGTTTAGATTACATTTAAGGATGTGTGCGTTATGCCATATGAAATAAAACAACTGAAAAGGTGGCTTATAGTTGCATGTTATAGGCTAGGCCTAGTTCTAACATATTGTGTCATTACAGTTACATTAATGTCACAAATTATGGAAAGCTTGAAACATTTACATTTAAAAATTTGCTTTTTTATTTCAGCAGGTCACACATTTATTTGTTATCTGGCCTTATTTAACAAATTGTATTCCCATATACAGAGACCATGACATTCCGAAAATTATGTCCATGAACTAAGTTATCACTTTTTATTGTTTATTTGTATTAATTAAAATGTGTTTAAAATTTATTTAAAATAAATAAATAAATAACACGGTTTCTTATTTTTCTCCCTCTCCATTAAAATAAATGTATATTTTTAATTGTGTCATTATTATGCAACTCTTGGAACTCTTCTGGAATTGGATTGGTCTCCGCCGGAGAATTCATGAGCGTTGGGTCCCCGCACGGCTAACCATGAATCCATCCCCTTGCCACTCGGGCCGAGGTCTGGCAGGCCATCCCTGGGGTGTCAAGATGGGTTCTGGGGACTAAAGAACGAGGTTATTCACTGAAATTTGCTCAAAGACCCATGCGGCTCCGCGGCGTGGCCTCCAACTCAGTCAAGAGTGAGGATGCACACGTCCTACACGCTGAGGTGATGAATTTGCTGGTGAAAGGAGCCATACAGACAGCTCAGAGCGAGACAGGCTGATATTTGAAACTATTTAAAACATGACGAAATTGTAGAAATGTTAAATTAAAACTGCCAGTAGTTGGCAGCAAGTATCTTAATGAGTGAGTCATTGAGATTCAATCGATTCATTCAAAGTGTTGATTCATCCAGGAATCACCGAATCATTTTTATCAATCGATTCGTTGAAAAAGCTGGTCCATTGCTCAGAGATGCAAACCAGTGCTGTGATCTTTGTTTGGAACTATTTTCATTGGCAAAACTGAGAAAAAAACAAGCAATATTATATCTACAATGTAAGTCACTTATTGCTTTAGTGAACTTTATTGATAAAATGATGATTAAATGTGTTCATGCTGATATCTGAAGAAAAACTATCTCTTATTTTTTGTATTTATTATTTATTTTATTTTTTTGCACAGTGTAAAAAGAGTATGCCAGTTTTATGTCATATAACTTGTATGTGACAAATAAAATCTTGAATCTTGAATCATATTAATTGACTAATAAATCAACGTGACTGCACTCTGTGTGTGATTTGGTGATATAACCTACCTGATAATGTCAGATCGCACATTATTACAATTTAAAACAACACTTACCAAATGAATCATCCACAGTTGTGCGTGCACTTGATTGCACGTGAGCAAAGGTGTTTTTAGGAGTCTAACTTACAAGTGCCAGACTACTGATTCATCAAACCTGCTTTCCTGCAGTCCGTGTTCTTCTGACTTCTGACTACTTTGTAGTAAGTAACGGATTCGCTTCAGGGAAATAAATCAGAGTAAAAGTATACATCTTAATTAGGAAATGTAGTGGAGTAAAAGTAAAAGTTGGCTGAAATATAAAAACTCAAGTAAAGTATAGATACTCCCAAGAAATACTGCTACAAAGTATTATTACTTTGTTACATTACACCACTGACTACGTATATTGCAAGTAATTGTTAAGTAAGTAATCTGTATGCAATACTTTTCTTTTTTTCACACAGTTTCATTGAAAAATGTGTGGCTTTGTTTTCCATGTACAGTATCATTGATAATGTTGGTTGTTTTGCATGATTTATCACATTTTGTGTTACTCTGAGATTATAAAATGGCATAAAATTAAGCAATATCAAATGAGGAATAGTGTTTTCCCTAATATCAGGACCATTGTAAATGTTTATTGAACTGTAGTATAAAATCATTATAACAAGAAGTACATTTTGAGTGAGTTTAATATTGTAACTATTAGATTTTTTTGCTCTGTTTCGACAAGAGTCCGAACAAAGTCAGAAGTGTCCTCTACAAGCAACACACAACAGCCTTTGGTATGGAATGATTCACTTTATTCCTCACTAAATGAATCAACCATTTTAATGCATGATTTAATGTCTTACTCTAAAAAAATAACTTGTAACTTGCAGCCAGCTACTGACTGTTTTACTTTCACATTGTATATTCAAACTTTATATATTTAAAACATTAATATGATAGTGTTAGGTCATTATATATGTAACTAAACAATATGCAAATAACCAAGGAAACATGATTTTGTGTTTAAGTCTGATAATTTTTGCAATATTATGTCAGTTTTGTGCAATATGATTTTAAATGTTTTTAAAGATTTGATTCATGCTTATTTCTTTAAATGCACTATTACATTTTTGATTTACACATTATTTTGAAACTTTCCTTTCATTTTAACATTTTCTGCAATATAACTAATCTTGCATTTTTTAAAAATGTTGGTTTCATGCTTGTTATTTATTTCTTTATTTATATCCGTGACTGCAATACATTTGGCGGCATTTCCCAACCAGGGATTTGTAATGGATCTGCAGAAGGTTTGTGAAATAGAATTGTTAATGCAAAGTTAAACTGAATAAACACAATGACCTTTGGGATTAAACAAATATGTTTACACCATTTTATTTATTTAAACTGTTCAGTGATTTTCCTAATTTTGGCATTAGAACTATGTCTACTGGTCTGAATAAGTTACACAACTTGTGGAAATAAGGATATGTTGTTGTTGTTGTTGTTGTTATTATTATTATTATTATATTTTTTAAATCTAATAAATGTAGCACTGCTGAAATAAGTGCTTGTTCTATTTTTGCCATCTGAAGGTCAGAGCAATTCACAGCTTTACATATGCATAACCTTTAAAACATCTTTTGTTTTTAACACTATCCTAGTTAACTGCCTAAATCTACCCTGCTCAAAGCACAACTTACCAAATAATTAATTTAATGAATTTACATATTTTACCTAGACACATAAGAAACATATAATAGCCTCTATATGAAATGCACTAATTTAGCAGTAATTGTGCATTCACTGCAGGTGTCCATGTTCAAACAAAAACACTTTTTTATTTTCTTTAGAATTTCTTTAGAAGAGAAATTGGCATAGCAGTACATTCAAAATGAAAGCAGTACATTTTAAAGGGTTATTTTCCATGTACACTTTAGTTGTCAATATAATTAAATTATTGTGGAGTAATAAACTAGAGATGGGAAAATTTTTAGCTCCTTCCCTAATCAAACAACACTGAATAAAAAAATAATAATAAATACATACATACACAAAATAAATAAGTCTTCAGAATCACTTGCGAATTACAGGCAGGTGTGATTGATAGAGATAAACTTTGCAGGACAGTGGCCTCAGGAACGGAATTGCCCAGCTCTGATATAAAATATGGAAAACGCCTTAAAAGTGATTTTGTATTTTTAGTTAATATCAACAAAAAAAAAAATATCAAATTGTATGTGGCCCCTGAGGCATTCCCTTTGGCATAGTGCCCCTTCACAAAAATATTTTTCTCAAAAATATTATAGGATATAAATCAGTAGCAACACCCCTTTCCTCCACGAGACTTATTAAAGTTGGCAGCCTCTGATTTAGGTCAGAAAAAAAAGGGTTGCAGTCCCTGGTGTAAATTATTGCTTTTTTATGTAATCTTAATGTTTATTTTGCCATACATTTACAATATTCACTAGGTGTAGTTGCATGTTCAGAGAGGAAGTGTTCTAGCAGTTTTGCCATTTTTTTCATCGAATGACTCATTCATAAATGATTAAGCTGAAAATTCATGAGTTTCCACTTATTCTCAATGCAATCAGAAAAGACAGCCAAGCCATTTAGGAGCACTTGTTTATGTTTGCATTTTTATTATGTTTGCAGGTTTCAGAGATTCAGAGTATCTGGTAATGGGGAATGTGTTGTCTAATTGTTGCATTGCACAACATCAGTCTATAGTAAGTACATATCATTTTTTATTATTGATCAACATTACGATGGCGCTGAGTACGTACAGTGAAAGAACACTTTATGACTCCGGCTACTGTTGATCTCTGGATGAAGTCATCTGCAGAAATCGATATTTCAGTCTGATGGAGCCAAGACAAAACCCTGGGCAATTTGCCATTAACTGGGCACCGTTTGAAACTGCTTCCTGTGAACCAAAAATGCATTTGTTTGTTTAATGTAGGGAAGGGGCATACAAAAAAACAGGTCAGTACGGGTCACAGTTGTTCTCTTCACAGGGAAGACTCCTTGTTCTCTCAATTTACAGCTCACCAACAGCAGGTAAGAAACCAATTTCTGTGTCGCCTTGAGCTCTCACAAACACTACCTGGAGTGACTGACCAACCCATTCATTCCAGCTCCGCAAGACAAGAGGGAAAACACACTTTGAAAAGAAATTAGGTTTCTTTCTCGCACTTCCATCCCCACTCAGTTCCTTTTCACAATACTTGTCACATATCCCTTGTCATGTGTCTCGTTTATCACTTGTGATTGAGTTGCAGCTGTGGAGGGATGTACGTCTCATTACAGCGCCTTTCAGATGTGCCCTGACACAAGAATAATCCAGTATGAATCAATCATGGTACATTTAGAGACATATTAGGGAGGTAAATGTGTTTTAGAGTGCCTGTTCTGAGTCTTTTGGTAGAACTGTAAGACCCCAAAGAACAGGAAAGGCAGAAGGAGTTGAGGTATTGTCAGTACTGTCTGAACTGTAATGGAATATACCAGGACAAATGGGTTGGACCACAAGGGAAGGGGTGGATCGACGTGTCAGTATTACAAGTTGAAGAAGAGGCTTGGTTCAGCAACCAGTGCCAGCTGAAGTTGATGGAGTCAGTAATCTGAATAACTGAATAACTCCAGAAGAGTGCCTTTACTCCTCTGAAACTATTGATTAAAGTCACTCATCAAGGACTGTATGGGGCCTTCAAGTAGATTCTTTATCTTAAAAGGGAGGACAAATGCTAAGACAAGTCAAATCACACAGAAAGAATAATAATAAAAAATAATTATTTATTAAATCAACCCAGGTGAAAAAAAGAAGTACTCTTAATTGTATTAAAATTGTACTTGAATATTGGTATATGTATAGTACAGTTATAGTACTAGTGGAGAAATACTAGTATACTAGTATAATTACAAATATATTTATAGTACAATTGTACTCATTACATATTTACTTGAGGTGTGTTAAAATGAATTGAATTGCATTTTAATATTGTTTTCTAAAAAGTATACTAGAACTACTTGGATTATAAATATAGGGTTAGTTGTCTTTTGAAAAAATATTCATAAACACAAGAATACACGCACAAGACATGTTAGTGTATTTGCGGAAAACATACTTATTTTACTCTTACTTTAAGTATATATTTTGTTTACTGTTAACTTTTCTTAAGCTTTTTTGTTATTCAGATTGGTTGTTATTAAGAGTATTTATATTTGTTAATCAAAAAAGGTATTTATATATATATATATATATATGTTTAAGTATTACAGTTGTTTTAAAGCTAAAAGGCTAAACTATTCCATGTTTGACTCAAACTGAAAGAATAAAGAGTTTAATTAAGGTTTATAGGGATTTTAAGATGTAGCCTAACTAGCGATTAAGTTACTTATTGGGTAACTAAGTGACTTTTCAGACAGAATATTTAGTAAAGTTATTTAAATACAATATTGATGATTTAATTACTAATAGTAATTAATTACTTTTTGAAAATAACTTACTCCAGCTGGAGATCGTGACAATAACTTGTGAAACTAATGTGGAATACATAATCCACCAGTCAGACTATGCTGAAGGAAGTTTAATTGCAGTTCTCACTTCTTGAGTTTGAAGAGTGTAGTCTCAATCTAGAGAAGTAGGGATCTGATCCCCAATAGGAGGCATTTCCAATTACAGCCGATGACCTTTCTTTTTTGTATCCTGCTCCCTGGTGTTGAAAGAAGATAATTTGTTGTGGCATAATACTAATGGTATTCATCTGCTGTCATTCCGTACTGGACGGATGTGATTATGCACTAGCGATTACAATTGTTATTCTTAATTTCAGTCTGCCAGTATTACCACCATGGACAGCGCCTGATAGCAGCAATTGGGCTCAAAAAGCTCATGCGACAAATGAAGGGATCTGTTCATGATAGAGTGGCGGCTGAGAGTGGAGTGGGGTGCAAGAGAACTGATGGGGTCACAATGGGTGTCATCCAGTCACGACATCCATCAATGGGTAGAGGGGGAAACAGACACATGAGTCCCTCAGCACTTGAAGATTCTTCACTTATATTGCTGTGCCAGTTGTCCCACTCTGCAGGATATTGCCAGCTGTGATTTCCCAAACCGCACATTGAAAAAGTTTCACATAAAAAATGTGTCTGGAGTTTTGTGCAAATATCTGTACACCTTAATGTGTTATGGACTTACAACCTGCTATGTATGTTTTATTAGTTCCCATGATTGTAAACTAGTGGTGAATAAAATGCTTTTTAACTTATTAATGCAAATTAGTTTATCTTTCGAGTTGGACAAACTCAAGATATGTTTCAGATAGGGCTGTCCTCGACTAAGGTTTTTTCTGGTCAACTATTAATTTTAAGCATTAGTTGACTGATTGCACGATTATTAATAAACCATTTAAATAATGTTAATAACTTTAATTGCCTACACGCACTCAAGCACACTCATAAAGCTTACCGGCAGAAGTAATGATTATAAATGTGTCAGGGAAAAACTGTAAGGAGACTGCATTAACATTTTAATATTTTGATAAACTAGTGCTTTCTTTGTTCTCGGTTTAAGAGATGAAGTCAGTGACACTGACTCGTCATCTCCACAGTAGTGGATGCGCCTCTATGCATGTTTCATACGGATTGCATAATCGGAGAATATTTATTTTCAATTTGAACTGGTTCATTTGAAAGTAGACATTTCATTCTCTCTCTCTCTCTCTCTCTCTCTCTCTCTCTCTCTCTATATATATATATATATATATATATATATTATGTCTGTAAGGTAAAGATATACATGGTGTTTCACACTCAAGTTCTTAGACGGAGACGACAGAAAGCGCATCCTTTGCTTTCATTCTTTCACAAAACCACAATTTGTTTTTATTGTGAGAGCACACAAATAAACGTAGAGACTTTACAGGTTCAAAAGCTGTATTATTCTTATCTGTATGACCAAAAATGACCATTATTTTAAGAGCAAGTGAGCTACTGTTCAGCTCCATACTCCACAAAGACACAATAGCGCACATTTATCTAGGTTAACATTACATTGAGCGGACATGTAAAGTTGCTAATACTTACAAACTTCAGATTATAAGTCATATTTTAGGTCGATGAATGATAGGCAAGCGTTTGGATGTCCTGCCCGATTTACTGTATTACCATAGACTAGCGAACTGCGTCACTTCGCCTGTGACGACTAAGCGACTAATAAAATTTTGGTCAAATAAGCCTCTTCTGGTCGAATACCGAATAGTCGACTATCAAGGGGCAGCCCTAGTTTCAGATGAGCAGATGGGCATTTTAGTCTTGCGTCAGCTTGTTCCATTCCCATGCAGGGATGAACTAGCCATAAGGAACTACAGGACTTTTCCCAGTTTGCTGATCAATTTATGGGCTAGTTGCTGTAGTTAAATGCAATCAAATGTATCCCCTGATATTTGAACATCGGGCTCCTTGATTTTAATGCATGTAGCAATATTGAAGAATGCTACCCACTGGGATAACCCACTGGGGATTGTGAAGAGACAGCATTTGTCCTCAGCTAATTTTATTATCTCTGTCCATCTGTCACCTTAAGCATGCTGGGATTTTTCTTTTTCTTTTTTTTTTTTAGTTAACCTTCTTGAAGTAAGACCAATTGTTGTTAGTTGACATAGTTAACCTCAATGAAGTGGCTACTGTCACCTGTTGTGAAGTTTTCATTAAACAATTAATTTACTCAAATTCATTGTACCAGTATATACAACTTCTAGTTTACCTGTGCCCTTCTTTATTTTTGACTGTACAGATGATCAGTAATCAAAGCACATCAGAACGCGGCTCAACATGCGTTTGCATACTGAAGTGCATTAGTCTGTTTTGTGCCAGGGCTGACTAACTAAATGATAAAATGCAATCTCACTGCACATAATACTCTGCAATCAGTGAATGTGTAGTGGGGGAGAATAGACTAATGTTCCCCTAGATAAACTCAAAGTGCAGGAAAGCCATCTATTAACAGCACTGATTGCTCAATGGAGAGCAAGACAAGAGGGTGATGGGATCACATATTGCTAAAGTCCATGTCTCTGTTTCTCTCTTAATTTTCAGTCCCTGCAGCCCTGAATCAAATTTTGCAGCTCTTGTCATCACCAAGTCAGTAGAAAGACCTGTATTTAGTTGCTGAAATACTTGATTGAAAATGGTCATAGTACAGTATATTCTGTTTAACAGTTAGCTTGTATCCCGTCTTAATAAACACTTATAAGGGAAATTTTACTTTAGCAGTTACTTGGAAAATTACTTTTAAAATTGAATGTATTCAATATATATAAAGAGAGATTTTCAGATTTTCTGGTGAGAATGAGTGAATAATAACACCAATTTTATTTTCATTTTTGGGTGAACTATCCTTTTAAAAAGCAGTGTCTTTTTAAACTCAATATTACAGCCTCAATGATTGAGGGGAGTACATGTGTCTCTCAGATCAATAGGTCAAAAGCCACTATTAAGAGATAAACATACTTTAGCCTGACTGAGTTGTGGATGAACAGCAGAGATCACACCTGCTTTGATGCAGTGCCATTGCTGATCACAACACTTCACCCTTGGTTTTCTTTTAATAGTCCTTTCAAATTAGTAGATTTTCACTTGTCTTTTTGGAATCTCAGATTAATCCAAACTGTAATTAGACTTTGTTGTCATCTGTTCATGCTTCAAATAGGCCCTTTAATCTCTTACAGTATCTCTGGCAGAGTGATTTTATATCACGTCTAGCCTGCATAAATACCCTGTCCCACAGATGTTTCCTCTGCCATCAATGAAAAGAGGCAATCTACCATTCCATTAGCAATATACCACTTCTATGAAGTCAGCATCTGCTCTGCAATAAAGAGCAATTGCTCGCATTTCCCTGGCATGAAAATGCACCTCATCATTTGTACTAAAACCTGTGTGATTGCAGAAGTCTGTATGCCATAAAGAGGCTGGGTAAGAAACCAGTTAGATATATGTTTGTGAATGCATGAGCAGTTTTTTTTTTTTACGTACACACAAGCTTGGTGAACAAAGCAAGGAAAATGGCGCGATGAAACATGATTGAAATGGAATGTAGGATTTCTCTGACAGGCATGCACAAATATGCAAACAAATTCATGTATTTACGCACATACATTTGCAAAGGCCTGTGTACATTTTAACATCCTGTTTGAATATTGCCACTGCGGTTCAATCATGTGTTCAAAGTGTCTTCCAGACATTTTTCCATTCAAACAATCACAGATCCATAATGAGGATAAGATGGGTCAGACAACCACATCCTCACTTGCCCATAGGTCAACATAAATGCAGCGTAGCAAACCAGACTATTAGTTGCCTTTGGCAGACCAAGCCATTGCTTCTGCTGATGCCATCTGTGGTCTAGAAAAAAAGAAAAAAAGCTCCTTGCCTACACCAGTAGGTTAAAGCCTCTACTGCAACATTCAAACACACACACACACACACACACACACACAATCCCTCACCTTTCCCTTTCGCCAATGTGGATACATCCTCACTTATCAAGGGCAATGTTGTCTGGAGATGGGAAGTGGTTCCTCATCTCTGTTGTGCCTGTGGGTAATATGATAACATGCCATCAGACATTTTTATTTTATTTTTATTTAGGAAGTCCTCTCACTCCATCTCTCTGACTTACACTGACACTCATTAGCTGAATATCAGTGCAATTCATATAGGCTTGAAAGTCATTAAGGTTAATCATCTTTACAGTAATTCCATTATATTTAATTATTTATTTGCTATTTTAAAAGAATTATAGCAAAACATATTTTTAAACATTGTTATGGTACATTCAGTCTAGGCTCATTGGAAAAATGTGTCTGCGATGAGATTTCTGCAAAATATTAAATTGCTTCTTTTACAATTAGCGACACATTTAAAGTTAAATGTCCAATGAATGGTGCTAAAAGCACGTTCAGTTTTATCTGACACAGATGTGTCATGATTATGTTCAGTTTAGCTCAGTTCCTGTCATGTCTGTTATGAGCTCTCATTAGTTAACTTGGATTCTGATAAATTAATCCTTGCCCCGCTGTTCCTGCTCAATTCCCTCATTTACCATGTGTGTACTTATAATCCTGATTCTTAGATCCTGGTTATTAGCTTATGTTGTGTGTTGTACCAAGTCTGAACTCTCAGTAAAGTCTGTTTGGAATTAGGCATCTTTATTTGCTATCTTCATTCCTCAACCACCCGTGACAGATAACCAACAACCGACCAAGAAAAAAAAAAAAAAAAAAGATGGGACTTGCCAGCGTTACGTCTCCTCCTCAGACCAGAAAGCCAAAGGTGGCTGGAGTATTTGGGATGGATGCTCCAGAAGAGCGGCCTCTCCCTCACAGTCAGTGAGCCAGAGACACCAACAGGGTTCATCCAGGAAACAGAGCCGAAGTACACCAAAGCTGCGGAGACTAAGCACGCTGATCAGTCCACCGTAAAGCCAGGAGCGGACATGAACCTCATAGATCTGTGTTCCACAGATCCAGTTCCCACACAAGTATCCACCCTCAAACCCCTTCTTTACCGGTCCCGTCTGGATTGTTTGAGGCTCCGGTCCCGTCCGGAGATCTTCCTCCTCTGATGTCCCTATCAGATTTCCTGGACCCATCTCCTCTGCTGGTTTCAGTCAGCCCCCTGGATTCGTTGGCTTCACTGGTGTCATCCAGCTGCTCGGCCCTTTCTCCGCCACTAGCTCTATGTGGCTCATCAGCCTCACCTCAGGCTTCCCCTCCACCAGTTCATAATTGTGCAGAGTCCCTGGCTGCACTTCAGCCCTCCAGGCCCATGTCTCCACCTTGGTCAGTCAGCCCGCTGACTCCACTCTGGCTCTGCATTCCTTCTTCTCCACCGAGGTCCTTCTGTCCTAGGACAACTCTGGGCCCCCTCGTACATTCAGACAAACCTCGGTCAGTCGTCGCTTAGCATCCGCCATGGACTCACCGGCTACACCTCCACCCCTTCCGTTTCACGAGGCTCCTCCCTTCCTCTGGTTTTCCTGTCGTCCTCGTTTGCTCCATCGTGACCCTGGTCAGCCACATCCCCAGCTCCGCCTCAGTCACGCAAGCCAGCCGCTACATCTTGGGCTTCCAGGCATCGCCCTGATGTCGTCCTGGTCCATCAGCCTCTCTGCTCCGCTGGTTCCTCCATGTACTACGCCTCCATGGATTGGCTTCTGGGTGTTGCACAGACCTTCAGCCAAAGCTCCTCCCTGGTTCTTCCCACCGTCGGCTCCACCATGGTGTTGGTCTCCTCCGAATTCTCCAGGTTCAAGTCCTTCACCAGAACCATGCCCTCCACTTAAGTCTCTCCACCTTCTTTCCTCTTTTCTGTCATCTACTGTTGTGGCGTGAGGACATGCCTTCAGTTTAGTTCCTGTCATGTTTGTTATAAGCTCTCATTAGTTACCTTGGTTTCTGATTAGTTAATCATTGTCCCGCTCTTCCTGCTTAGTTCCCTCATTTACTGTGTGTATACTTACAGTTCTGATTCTGTTCTAACTTTCCTCAGTCATTAGCTTATGTTATATAGCATTGTGCATGGAACTGTGTGAAAATAAATCTTTATTAATAAAAATTCTGCACCATACTTGTCACGCACAACCAAAACCAAAATAAAGCCCAGGCCTGGTCCTCTCTCTTCCTTCACTGTGGTCGCTCCTCTTTTGTATCTTTCCAATCTCCTTCGTGGGACTCGAGACTGGTGAGTGGAGCAGGTGTCGCTCATCACATATACTAAATCTGGCAGCCTTCAGTCTGCACTGTGCACTGCTTTTGTCTAATGCTAATGCACACACAGCACTCATATTACCTTCCTACAGTTATTATTTTTTATTTCATATTTGGTATTTATTATTACGGCTCTAGCTGAATTCATTGCTGAATAATAGAAACAAGCATAATTAGTGATCAGCAGTGCTTGTTGCTGCTAAGAGTGCAATTATTCCAGACGCTGAACTTTGGCTGTGGTGAACAGTCTTTTTGTTTATCCCTTAATTGCATGCTGTACTTTAAAATGCATGCAGGGCTAATGCATCCATGTCTTGTACTTTGTGGCAAACTATTGTAAATAGCTAGTGTCCAAAGAGGCACCCACTGGGTTGAACAGATATATATACGTATATATATATATATATATATATATATACAACCTCAGGCCATCCAATCCAAACATGTTTCTTATGTTGTTGTCTTATGAAATCTTATGATTTTTTTTCAGATTTTGAGAAATGTCGGAATGAGAGTCCAACAGCTGATAAAAATATCACAATAATCCATAAGTAATCCACACGACTTCAGTCCATCAATTAACGTTTAGTGAAGTGCAAAGCTGCATGTTTGTAAGAAACAAATCCACCATTAAGATGTTTTTAACATCAAATTTTCACTTCCGGACAAAATACACATCCTTAATCCGTAATAATGCTTCCTACAGTGAAAATGTCTATCCCCTGCTGTCCTCTCACATCAAAATCTACCGAAATACTTGTTTAGAACTGTTTTAGACCGTTTTCACTAACTGTAAATGGAGCTTAATTTGTGCATATTTCACTACTAGACATTATGGACAGATTACTTGCATTTATGTTAATCTTAATGATGGATTAGGTATTTTTGTTTGTTTGTCCGTTTGTTTTTTTTACAAACACACAGCTTTTGACCACGCTCTGAATTGTGTGTGTAATCAGACCAATGGATGGGCAAGATGTCACAGGCTATAAAAGCACATGCAGTGGAACCGGTGCCTGTCATTCAGCAAGCGCTCTGTGTGTGTCAGTCACTATTTGTTGTGAGTCTTATTTAGTGTTGTTTGTCTACTTATAAGCTCCAGTATGTCAAAGCTTCAGCAAAAAAAAAATAAGTATTTGTGCAAGTCTCAGAGAGCTGATTGTGCTTTTCCCATTGCAAAACACTCCCCTCTTGCTGGGCACACTCTGAGGAGGGATTGAGATCGCTGGGATCACATGTTCTCTGACGGACAGGCTCTCCCTACTGTATCTCCACTCACATTCCCTAGATCTAGCACTCTCTCTCGAGATTTGGAAGCCCGTGTTGAGGTTTTTCCCCCTCTGAATGAGAGCTCACTGCTGCAGCTATTTTTCTCAGAGGAGATTGATATTGTTTGTGTAACCGAGTGACTTTCACGCTGCTGAGACAGCATCGTTTTATTTTTAATTTTTTTATGATTGCATTACTTTTTTTTTTTTTTTTACAAATCTTATCACATCAGACAGTGTTTACTCATCTTGTTGTTTGGCTTCATTTAATTCTGAACAATTAAACAAATAATATTATCTGCCAAACTACTGCCAAATGTGTCTTGGTGGGTCCTGCACACTGTAGAGAGAGGCTACAGAATCCAGCGTGGTTCTCTTCCAGCATGGTTAATTTTGACACATTTTACTGTACTGAAGCATAAAGTATAGCAAGTAGGGGTGTAACGGTTCACAAAATTCACGGTTCGGTTCGATACAATACACTGGTGTCACGGTTCGGTTCGGTACGGTTCGGTACGTTTTAGATACAGCAAAAAGAAAAAAATAGCAGATAAATTTCCTTGATTTTTATAAAAATGTTTTATTTATTAAAACTAACAAAGTATGTTTTTTTTTTTACATTGAACAATGATGGAGCTATTCTTTACCCATCTTCTATGGTGTTTTCTTAGCAGCATACTGTATAAAACAAAAACAGCTCCTTATAAAAAAAATGAAAATGTTATATTAGTTATGAACAAATACAAAGATGTAACTTTATATGGAACTCTATAACTCTTTATATTGAGTGTGTTTTTACTCAATTGGTTCTCTATAGGGCTTATGTTTTTTGGAACAAAGCAGGAATTACGGTCTGTCTGAAATGAGCTCGTGAAGGAATATTGTAACGGGGCTCAATTACATTAAGCATGTTCTTAAAACCTACGTTTTCCACTACAGCACAGTTACTCATTGCGCGGCTCGCGAGCCGCATGCGGCTCGTCAAGCTATAACTGGCGGCTCGCATAGTAGCTTACAGTATCACACTGCCACTTGCCTTCAGAGCATGTGAGGCGGGAGCGAGCGGGGAGCGCGAGCGGGCGGATCTTGGACAGAGCGCAGAGCGGCAATTTCAAAAGGACGGTGGACGGAGCGTCGCATTTCCCGCTCCAATTTCGCTCTGCTCACACCACGAGTCTGAAGCATGCTCATTCAAGCCTGACCCTGAATCCATTAGTCTTGCACAGTCATCAACAGTAGACTATTTTCAAGCAAAACTCGGCTCAATAATGGAGTTCAAAAAGTAAAATGAGAATTCATACAGGTGTAGCCTATCAATATAAGTCGCTCCGGAGTAGCCTATAAGGCGCATCAGTCAAAAAATGTGCCATGAAGAAGAAAAAACATATAGGCCTAGCCTCGCACTGGACTATAAGTCGCATTTATTTAGAAATGTATTAAAAAAAAATGTTAAAAAAATCTTATGGACGGGACAGTTCTCCGTTACGGACGTGAGCGCTCTGACAACGGCACTAAGACTGCTTTAAAACTTTCACTGAGACCTCAAACAGAAAGCACAAAGCCTGTCTTTAAATTTGATTTTGCTTTGTATTAATTGTATCTTAATTTTAATCAAGGTTTCATCAAACCAATTGTATGGATTTAATAAGAAGTAAATAGAAAATAGATAACCACGATACGAAGGAGCCGGTGTGAACCTGGAGTTTGTCTCATGAATGAACCGAAACTCAGCGTATAGCCTACTTGCCTCACAGACCCGACACATAGGCTATATATAAAGCTTGAAATTTCTACTTTTAAACAAAACAATTCAAAACGAAAGAAAACCGACTGCTCTCCCTCCCGTATGAAATGTGCATTTCTCTCAGGCGCGTTCACTACTGCGAAGATCACGAGTCAGCATCTTTCTAGCCGACAGACATAAAAAAAATTAAATGTCTTCTGCTATATTTTTACATATTCATAATCATTAATTTTGCCGGTTCGTTGTGACAGCTTTTAGGTGCCCTTAAATGTTACATGAATGCATCAGCACTGAAAACATAGAGATTTTTTTTTCTTTTGGAGGCATTTTGTTTGACATGCATGCCAGCTTTCGCTCATCCCACTATTAAAGTAAATATGTTCTTAAACGAAAATGTATTGGCCGTGTTATTTCTTTTTTGTGGGATGTCCAATTTATATGTAGAAATGCACATTTGCAAAGGTGACTTAGTATGTTGTCGTAAAAGTGGCTCGCCTTTTGATTTTGCTCTGCCAATGTGGCTCTTGTGAAAAAAAATAGTGAAATGGCTTATGCGTTTAACAGACCAGAATTAGAAGATCCTCCAATAACCAACAGGTCTGGTGTTTGGGTGCACTTTGGATTCCCTGTTAAACGCATTGGCCATTTTGCAACGCGCCTTCAGCCTGTATTGCTGAGTGAGCGAGCGCCTGACTGAGTAGCCTAACATAAACATATAAGTTGGTGTTTTTTTCTTCTTCCGGGGTGTCAGGGGCGTTGCCTGTTACGTCGTTTGGGTTATTGGGCTACCTTGTTGAAGGCATTTTTATTTTCCAATTATAATTAATTAGTCCAACGAACCGTTAGGTCCATAATGCGTACCGCGTACCGAACCGAAAGCCTCGTACCGAACGGTTCAATACGAATACGCGTATCGTTACACCCCTAATAGCAAGTGCAGGAAGTAACAAGTCTCATGTCATTAAAAAAGATTAAATAAATAAGGAGGGCTCCTGATCCCCAGTTCCACCCAGGGAGAGCTCCAGTTTCCCCGTTAAGCCCAGGGAGTGCTCCTGATCCCCCGTTTAGCCCAGGGGTGCTCCTGATCCTCCATTTAGCCCAGGGTGGACTCCTGATACCCCGTTAATCCCTGTTTTACCTCCCAATTCCCCTGCTCAGCCATGGTGCCCTAATCCGGGAACCACTCTGTTCCATGTCTGTCCTGAGGGTCCTCCAGAGCACCCTCCATTGGATGTTATGATACTTGATGACATGCCTTCCAGGGAACTCTGTCCAATGTATTGTGTGTGTTTTGCTACCCATGTGCTCTCTGACCCAGTTTCGGTTCCCCGCATATTTAGTTATTTTGTCCCAGGTGTTTCCTATGTTGTTTCCATTGATCATGAAAAAAAAAAAAAAAAAACTCCATCGGTGACAGAATGGAGAAAAAAACCTTGAGAGAAACCAGGCTCAGTTGGGGGGCCAGTTCTCCTCTGACCAGACGAAACCAGTAGTTCAATTCCAGGCTGCAGCAAAGTCAGATTGTGCAGAAGAATCATCTGTTTCCTGTGGTCTTGTCCTGGTGGTCCTCTGAGACAAGGTCTTTACAGGGGATCTGTATCTGGGGCTCTAGTTGTCCTGGTCTCCGCTGTCTTTCAGGGCAGTAGAGGTCCTTTCTAAGTACTGATCCACCATCTGGTCTGGATACGTACTGGATCCGGGTGACTGCAGTGACCCTCTGATCTGGATACAGACTGGATTTGGTGGCTATGGTGACCTCGGAATAAGAAAGAAACAGACAAATATTAGCGTAGATGCCATTCTTCTAATGATGTAGCAAATACATAGGATGTTATGTGAAGTGTTCCCGGTTCCGGTTTACCTAATTAATACAGCCTAAAAATCCTTTAACGGATTTGGATATTGAAAGCATTTTAGTATGTTATGTGTAAGCCAGGTTAAAGAGATGGGTATTTTAATCTAGATTTAAACTGCAAGAGTGTGTCTGCCTCCCGAACAATGTTAGGTAGGTTATTCCAGAGTTTAGGCACCAAATAGGAAAAGGATCTGCCGCCCGCAGTTGATTTTGATATTCTAGGTATTATCAAATTGCCGGAGTTTTGAAAACGTAGCAGACGTAGAGGATTATATTGTAAAAGGAGCTCATTCAAATACTGAGGTGCTAAACCATTCAGGGCTTTATAAGTAATAAGCAATATTTTAAAATCTATACAATGTTTGATAGGGAGCCAGTGCAGTGTTGACAGGACCGGGCTAATATGGTCATACTTCCTGGTTCTAGTAATAACTCTTGCTGCTGCATTTTGGACTAGCTGTAGTTTGTTTACTAAGCGTGCAGAACAACCACCCAATAAAGCATTACAATAATCTAACCTTGAGGTCATAAATGCATGGATTAACATTTCTCCATTTGACATTGAGAGCATAGGCCGTAAAATAGATATATATTTGAGATGGAAAAATGCAGTTTTACAAATGCTAGAAACGTGGCTTTCTAAGGAAAGATTGCGATCAAATAGCACACCTAGGTTCCTAACTGATGACGAAGAATTGACAGAGCAACCATCAAGTCTAAGACAGTGTTCTAGGTTATTACAAGCAGAGTTTTTAGGTCCTATAATTAACACCTCTGTTTTTTCAGAATTTAGCAGTAAGAAATTACTCGTCATCCAATGTTTTATATCGACTATGCATTCCATTAGTTTTTCAAATTGGTGTGTTTCACCGGGCCGTGAAGAAATATAGAGCTGAGTATCATCAGCATAACAGTGAAAGCTAACACCATGTTTCCTGATGATATCTCCCAAGGGTAACATATAAAGCATGAAGAGTAGCGGCCCTAGTACTGAGCCTTGAGGTGCTCCATACTGCACTTGTGATCGATATGATACATCTTCATTCACTGCTACGAACTGATGGCGGTCATATAAGTACGATTTAAACGATGCTAATGCACTTCCATTAATGCCAACAAAGTGTTAAAGTCTTTGCAAAATAATGTTGTGGTCAATTGTGTCAAACGCAGCACTAAGATCCAATAAAACTAATAGAGAAATACACCCATGATCAGAAGATAAGAGTAGATCATTTGTAACTCTAAGGAGAGCAGTCTCAGTACTATGATACGGTCTAAATCCTGACTGAAAATCCTCACATATACCATTTTTCTCTAAGAAGGAATATAATTGTGAGGATACCACCTTTTCTAGTATCTTGTACAGAAAAGGGAAATTCGAGATTGGTCTATAATTAACTAGTTCTTTGGGGTCAAGTTGTGGTTTTTTGATGAGAGGCTTAATAACAGCCAGTTTGAAGGTTTTGGGGACATATCCTAATGACAATGAGGAATTAATAATAGTCAGAAGAGGATCTATGACTTCAGGAAGCACCTCTTTTAGGAGCTTAGATGGTATAGGGCCTTACATACATGTTGTTGGTTTAGATGATTTAACAAGTTTATACAATTCTTCCTCTCCTATAGTAGAGAATGAGTGGAACTGTTCCTCAGGGGGTCTATAGTGCACTGTCTGATGCGATACTGTAGCTGACGGCTGAATGGTTGCAATTTTATCTCTAATAGTATCGATTTTAGAAGTAAAGTAGTTCATAAAGTCATTACTGCTGTGGTGTTGGGAAATGTCAACACTTGTTTAGGCTTTATTTTTCGTTAATTTAGCCACTGTATTGAATAAATACCTGGGGTTATGTTTGTTTTCTTCTAAAAGAGAAGAAACGTAATCGGATTTAGCAGTTTTTAATGCTTTTCTGTAGGATAGGTTACTTTCCCGCCAAGCAATACGAAATACCTCTAGTTTTGTTTTCCTCCAGCTGCGCTCCATTTTTCGGGCTGCTCTCTTTAGGGTGCGAGTATGCTCATTATACCATGGTGTCAAACTGTTTTCCTTAACCTTCCTTAAGCATAGAGGAGCAACTGTATTTAAAGTGCTAGAAAAGAAAGAGTCCATAGTTTCTGTTACATCATCAAGTAGTTCTGAGGTTTTGGATATGCTAAGGAATTTGGATACATCAGGAAGATAACTTAAAAAAAATACATTAAGCCAATACAGACTTGCTGCTGTATTTATTTATTTTATTTTTGTATTATTATTTTTTTAATGTTAGCAGAGACATCTATTTGATGTCTGCATTTATGTATGTAAAATTGACATCTTAAAGACGTCTATATGATGTTTGTATATGCTTTCCAGATGAAGTGAGTATACTGTAGTATACAGTATGGTCCTCTTAGACAAACAAAACTTTTAATTTTGAATGTATTATGTATAGAAAGGGTGCTCCCTTTTTCGCACAGCTAATTTTGACAGTTGACCTGAAGAGACTGAGCTGAAACTAGGAAGTAACCTTGCTTGTAGTCCATTTAAGTGAGTATGGAATTCAGTGCTTCAGCATTGACTAATTTAAATCCCTCTGATTGTCCATTGCATTCATAAGCTCAACAGAACCATGTGATTGGTTATATTGTGCAAAGAACTGTTTTAGACAGTTTTCACTAACTGTAAATGGAGCTTGATTTGTGCAAATTTCTCTCCTAGACATTATGGACAGATGACTTGCATTTATGCATTTGAAGTTAAAAGCATCTTAATGATTAATTAGGTTTTATTTTGTTTGTTTGTTTGTTTTTACAAACACACAGCTTTTCTTTTCACAAGATATTAAGTGATGTGCTGGAGTGGTGTAGATGACTTGTATATTATTGGGATGTTTTTATCAGTTGTTTGGACTCCAAATCTGTTCAGATGAAGAAAAAATATAAAGCAGCATGAGCGGATCTAAATTTAATGGCACAACTGACACTTTTGATTTCATTTTCACTTTATTTTACATCTCCTCCTCTTCCGCCTCCTCCTCCTCAAAAAAAAAGTAATAAATGGTATCTATGCAGCTATCAGTCATCTAGATAAAATCGGTTATTACACATAGTACATTAATAATATTTTTTCTGTCTAGATTACACAACCAGACAGTAAACTGTAAAGTGATTTTGCAACATAATGTGTTAAACTGTTGCTTAAAACAGTCATATTAAATGAGAAAAATGTTTAATATTCTGCACTGCATCTTTATCTTTTGTTAAGAAGCTCAAGCTGTGCAAAATGTGACTTTCCAAATACTGAAACGTACATTTTGAAATTCTAAAATAAAAGCTTTGTCATGTAGTTTGAGGTCAGGCCTGGGTATGTTGCGTTTTATTTATTTATTTTTAAACATTAGAATCCCTACCATTGGTTAACCAATGAGCAGAAAAGGGATTTTAATTTACCACCAAGTTGAAAAATCAAGCTGTTTATTAATTTTAAAGCCTTAAACTAAAAAAAAAAATAATAATAATTAATAAAAAAAAAATAATGCCACACAACCTCACTTGGGCATTGTAACAGTTACTTTTGCAATTTGCTGATTAATGTTACATCAGGCCATTGAATTAACCACAGCAGATGAATGTGGAATTGAAGTGATGTGGTTGAAAGGCTCAGTCAGATAGTCCTCCTCACAGCCTCTGAGACGGATACATGCAGCAGTGTTGCAGTGAATTGCAGAGCAGTGTACCTCAGCAGGCTTGCCCTGAGTGGGTAATGGAGATAAATTAACATCTGTCTCTCTCTAGAAGGCCCTCTGCTCATTCAAACAGAAAGGACTTACAATTTTCTCCTTTCGGTTTCCTTTCATAGCAGAGCAGTGAGTCAGTAATCCGCAACATCATCACAAGCCATCTGTAAGCCACAGATGTCAGTGCTTTTGTGACAATTCAGAGGTGAGGATCCACATGGTTTTCATATCACAAGAGGAAATGAAGGAACCTGCTTCTCGCACCGCCACCAGACTATATCCAAACATGCCTCGTAGTGGAACATGATCATAATATGAAGCATACGTTTCAGTAAAAAGTGAAGAAAATACTATTTTGCTGTGACATTTGTCACTAGATACTTTATTAGTGTAAACTGACCAAATTTACTTTTACATGTCAATCAATGAATTCTTTCTTTTTTTCACATTGGCTTTATAAATCGGTCATCACTAAATCACCATCATGTCTTATTAATGCCTAAACACCAAATAAATAAATAAATCCATAAACATTCAATATTGTTTTGAGTTTAACTTATTTTTGAATTTCGACCTGAAAATTATCTTAAAGGTTCTGCTATAGAGTGAGTGAGTGAGGAATGAATGAATGAATGAATAATTGAATAAATGAATATATGAATAAATGAATAAAAATGTTTTACTAATATACATGTAATACTAATGTCCTATGAGGTTCAAAGTTGCTTTATAGTAAGCAAATAAAACATTGACCAACAAAAGGTTTTTGGTTTTATATTAAAGGTAGGGTAAGCAATTTCTGGTAGCCAATGTTGACATTTGAAATCACCAAAACAAACACTACCCCAAATGGGTCTCTCCCCTATTTTGATGCATCCTAGACACATACAGTACATACACAACCCATGCAACAATTAGTTCTGTGAAACTGAGCAAAACCAATGTTACAATATGTCTACACCAGACCCAAGTGGCGCAGCGTGACAAAACACTATGGAACACATTATAATCAGTGATGCTGTCTACACCATAGATATAAATATACATATAATCTACACTGGATGCGGTGTGGCACGACACAACAAATTCTCTACATAAAATTGATGCTGCGTTCTTTTCATGATGTATTGACACAAATTTCAAATGATTTTCAATGGTCGCTTTGTCGCATCCAGTGTACTAGACAGACATTAGATGTTGTGGCGCAGACACGATATTACTCACCTATCGAGAAGAAACAAAGCAACCTCGGCATCCGATCGCAGGACTTCCTCTCCTTGAGTTCTCTCCAGCGCTGAAAAGCTGATCTGATATGTACATGGGTCTTACTTCTTGCCTTATTGCCTTTAGCCTTCTTTTGTTCCGCAGACGTTTTCCTCTTTTTTTTTTCCATCTCTGTTTTTCTGTCGCTCGACTCGCTAATATCAGTCCTGTGCACTAAACGCTCTCTCCTCCACATCATGAGTAGACATGCCCCTTACTGCTGATTGGCTACAAGTTTGTTTTGCTAGTCAGCCCGAATCAGATTTCTAAAGCATTTTTTTAAAAATTGCTTACCCACCTGTAAATGAACATCCTACTCTAATATTATTTAGCTTTTGTTTATTCCAAAATTAACATTTATTAAATATTATATTTGCTACATTAAGTTTTATTATTTTTTTTTATCTTTATTTTATTTTCTTCATTTTCTATGGCTAACAAATATATTGATCAAGTATGGTCTTTATAATAAATAATATAATAAAGTTTACATGTGTTTGTCTTTGGGTCTGTCTATTCCCCAAAGACATGTTTAATGTTTATGGATTTATTTATTTATTTGGTGAGTAGGGTTTTATAATAAGAAATGATGGTGATTTAGTGATGACTGAATGACATTTATATAGCCACTGTGAACCAATAATTCATTTGTTGGCATGCAAAAGTAAATATGGTCAGTTTACACTAACAAAGTGTCTAGTGACAAATGTCACAGAAATATAGCGTTTTCTTCACATTTTACTCAAACTTAAGCTTCATATTATGATCATGTTCCACTACTAGGCATGTTTGGATATAGTCTGGTGGGAGTGCAAGAAGCAGGTTCCTCCATTTCTTCCTGTGATATGAAAAACTTGTGGCTTGTGATGATGTTGCGGATATATGTGTGTATATAACTATAACTATATATATATATACAACTATTATAAGGGAAACAGGTCAATTTAGCTCAAAGGGAATCATTTAAGATTTTAAAGGGAATTTGAACAGAATCACTGTTTCACGGCTGATCACTGAGACGCCCTGCCATTCATTGAACTAGCCGTTTAACATCAAATCTGCGCTGGATATTAATATCCGAAGTATAGTGAAAACACTATCAATTAGCACAGTAACAAGATCGGCAGTTTAAGACATTAACTTGTAAGCACAAAACACAAGATACTTCTCTTTTCAATATGAATAAGGCTTTATTAGATAAATCTAAGACACAAACTAATCTAGCACGCACTCACACATTCACACAAGTTGCAGGAAGATCAAAAGTTAGGGAAAGATGAGTTTAAGAGAATGGAAATGTGGAATCCCAAGTTTACAGCAATACGTGAAATTGCATAGACATGAACAACCATCAATCACTTAATTAACCCTCGCATTGAGTTCCACGATGAGGTTAAAAATATATTAGATACACCAGTACAAATCAGAGTCTGGAGGTACATTGCCTGTGTAAAGTTGTCGTTGAAAGGGGGTTTCCCGATGTCGCTGATTGGCTGGAAGTTCAGTAGTCGCTGAAGTGACGTCTTGGGAAGCCCGTGGTTGGGCGTTGGTTGAAGACGCGGAGATGTGTGGCTGGTTGAAGTTGAACGGGTACTTGAGGTCAGACACGGCGTTACAAAACTTAACTCAGAACACGAAACTCTCAAACGGAAAAGAAAAGAAATAAAGTTTTACGAGACTAGGTGGTGTTTCTTCTCATCGTGGCTAAGTAGCAGCAGGCGTGCAGGCCGAAGCACGCTGGAACTGCGCTCAAAGAACAGGTAACAGTGATGACTAAAAGCATGGCTAAAAGCTAAAGTTAGTAAGCAGAGCTACAAGCTAAAAGCTAAAACAAACTAAAAGAATATGATACATTTAACAAATAACTGATGGTCAGGACAGTTTCAAGCTAACAGATTCAAAAACGTACACACTAAACATGAATATGTATCTTTAAGCTATCCAATAGTTATTAAAAAAAACATACACAATAAGTGATCAGTCAAATGTGTGGGTTACATATAAATGAATATGGAGTGAAGCGATGGACTGATATTCATTTATAAGTCTTTTTGAGTTCATTTTGGTCCATATATATGTAGAAAAGACAGTTTTCTGTGCCATTCTCTTGACCAAGATTTCTGTGGAGACCAGAGGTTAAAAGGCCCCCTCTCCCCCTTAGGAATTTCAGTCTGGTTCTGCTGGGGGAAGTCAATCCTAAGGATCTTGTGTAGTACCAGACCGTTCTCATCCCAAGGCGTCATGTACTGACCCTTTTGACATTTCGTCAACATCCTATGCACATGGCACCCTCTAGCGTCAATATTAGAAGCAGATAAAAATGGGCCAGAAGGCGCCTCCTAGCGGTCTAACCCTAACCCTAACCCTAACCCTAACCTTAACCCATAATCTGTGTCTCATATTGACGCTAGAGGGTGCCATATGCGTAGGATGTTGACGAAATGTCAAGAGGGTCAGTATATGACGCCTTGGGATGAGAATGCGTTAGTAGTACTCTCATGGGTTTACATGTGATGTCTGGCTTTGCATCTCAATTACTTGCCCCAAATTTGACAATCTCTTCTCCGAATTGAAATTGTCAATAATTGTTCTAATGGTGTTAAAGTCGAAAGCTGTTCTGTGAAAGAGTTGGTTGATTGGTTAACTTGTTTCTGACTTGTGGCACTAGAACTGATTTATGACCTCTGGTTGCCTTCCTGAGGAATTTGGCTCATGTTTCAACCACAGTCCTGAACGACTCTTTTATTTGTCTGATTCGGGATTAGATCTGCTACACTATATATATATATACTGTATGTGTGTGTGTGTGTGTGTGTGTGTGTGTGTGTGTGTGTCTTTTAAGTTGCTGGGATATATCTGTAGCAATAGCCAAAAATACATTGTAATGTCAAAATTATTGATTTTTCTTTTATGCCAAAAATCATTAGGATATCAATTAAGGATCATGTTCCATGAGGATAATTTGTATTTATGTTCTACTGTAAATATATAAAAACTTAATTCATGATTAGAAATATGCATAGCTAAGAACTTCATCTGGATGACATTAAAAACAAAATTTTCTCAATATTTAGGTTGTTTTGCACCCTCAGATTCTAGATATTCATATAGTTGTATCTCAGCCAAATATTGTCATATCATAACAAACCATACAGCGATGGAAAGCTTGTTTAGCTTGTCAGCTTTCAGATGATGTATAAATCTCAGTTTAGAAAAATTTACCCTTATGACAGTTTTTTTTTTTTTTTGGTCCAGGGTGACACATATAATTTGTAAAACAAATGCTGTAACAGATGATTGGCTGGAACAATTTTTTTCCAGATTGTCTAAAGTATCTTTTTTTTTTTTTCATTTATTTATTTATTTATTTATTTATTTTTTCAGTGCAGTCAAAATTCAAGTATTTCATATAGACAATGTAACAATCCAAAATATTACTTCACAATCCCCCCCCCCCCCCCTCCAAAAAAAAGTAATATGCAATAAACATCGCTTTTACTTTTCAACCCCCCTCTCTAACCACCTGTCAGCAAGAACACTCTTCATGATTCAATCAATTCCAGATGGACTAAATCATACCCTTGCCTAACTTTCTCTCTCTCTCTCTCTCTCTCTCTCTCTCTCTCTTTTTTTCTTACCTCATTGATTTTTCACTCTGAAATGTGTTAGATTATGAAAGCAAATTGGGTTGATTTACCTCGGCAGGGATAAGACAATAAGAAAAATATTATATTAAGTGATACCTGTACTATTGTCCAACAATCTATTCTCACAAGGCCTGTTAATGGTAGCTTTTGGAAAAGTAAGGTTGTAATGTTAAAATCAGGTAGAAGTGGTGGATGAGAGCCTTGATTACATCTCGTCTGTACTGTCTAAAGAGCTGATTAGAAAGGAAGTGGAATTCAAAGCACGGACAAACCCTAAGAGATTGTGATTTGTTGCTAATTACATGAGACCAAGGTAAATGATTGTGCTGTCTAAACAGAAGAGATGCATTACCAACTTGAGTGAGTATTTAATTGCCCCTAGCTATTTTACCGCACTTGACAAAGATGGCCATGGGAATTTATTTCAGCAATATTCTGAGAAGCAGTTGATGAGGTTCATAGTGCTGGAGCAAATCACAGTGACTTATTTTCATAAAACAGATGATTGGATTAAAAGATGGATCTCTGATAGAGCAATATATGGGCCTATGCAAATATTTTCTGTTTGAATGTTTATTTAAATATAATCTCCATGGGTCTGAATAATTAAGCTGTGACTTCATCCAAAGTGATGTTATACAGTACATAAGTAAGTTTTCATTTAGCAAATGTTTGTATCCAAAGTGATTTACAATATCTTTATGATAATACCAAACACATTTTATTTCTTAAATGTATTGATTTGTTTGCTATTTTTGAAGGATTATAGTGTAAATAGTGTGCCTGAAAAAATATATTGGATTGCTTCTTGCATGTTTTGTGACACTTTCAAAATAAAATATCCAGTGAACGGAGCTAAAAGCGTGTTCAGTTTTAATTGAAACAGATTAATGTGAATCTGGCAGTTTTATAATGTTGCTTGTTGGATGTTTTGCACATTCGGAAATTAAATGCCTGGTTAGTGGCACTAAAAATTTAATTGCATTTAAAAATAAAATACTGCTTACACTAAACCCCAAACCTAACCAATAGTATTAACAACAGTATAACACAGTTCGTAGTCAAGGGAAGAATGAGGTGGGAACCGGTAAACAATTTTAATAATAAAATAAACAAAACTGAAAATAGCCCGACAGCCCCTAGCAGACGACTGTCGCGCACAAACAGAACCAAAACACAAAATAAAGTCCAGGCCTGGTCCTCTCTCATCTTGCACTGTCATCATTCCTCCTTTTTTCCTTCCGGAGCTCCTCCATGGAACTCAAGACCGCTCCCGTGGCTCTTGGCCTCACCCCACTCGTCACATACCTACATCGCCCCTCGCAGGCCATGGGCTACTCCTGAGACCGTGCTTTACTCCCCCCTCCGGGGAAGCCGATCATGCCGGCTGCGCCATACCTGGGGATAAGGACAGACAGAAGAGGCTAGATAAAAGGAGACAGAAGGATGAGGAGAGACAGAGACAAGAGAAGGGGAGAGAGGAAAAAAAATATTGTTCCAGTTCCTAGACACACTGCCGCTCAGCCCTCCACCAGCTGGGTAAACTCTTCCGTGATTCCTGGCGGTGGCACTGGATAGTCCTTGGTGGACGGCGATGGCTCCTCCGAGTTTGGGGCAGCTTGCAAGAGTCCCCCGTTCCCTGCTCTTCCCCATCTTGGCGGATGGCAGCAGGCTCCAGCCTCATGCGAATGGCGGCAACTCCTCCGCTCCCTCACGGATGGCAGCTATCATTCCACATTCCAGGCAGCCAGCAGCATGTTCGCCCTCCAACCCCACTCCTCACTTTACTTAATAATAAAATAAATAATAAATAATAAAATAAACAAACTTAAAGTAGTGCGACAGCACCTCACGGATGACTGCCATGCACAAACAGAACCAAAACACAAAATAAAGTCTGGTCCTGGCCTTGTCCTCTCTTGCATTGCACTGTCGTCACTCCTCCTTTTATCCTCTGTGGTACTTGAAACTGGTGATTGGTGCAGGCATAGTGCATTATTACTTACTCCACCGGCCTCGCTCCATTCCAAGGCTTTCAGCAATACGTGAAAATAAAAAATATGTGAAAAAAGCACTTGCTGAATAAACCATGCCATTTTAGCTGGATTTGAGCTGAAACTCTTTGAAATATTTTGAGACTTGTTTTTCACAGGGCTTGAATCCAGGTGCTTCAAATTGCAAATTCAATTCTGGACCAGGTGAGCTACCAAGCAACTTTACAATGTCAAAAAAAACTAAAAAAAAAAAAACCTTACCTGTAAATTGACGAGAAATTTGGCATTTTTAAGTTGTCATTTATCAAATAATTTTATTCAAAGTGATACAGTATATATAATTTTGGAGTATATGTGTCAATAAATATATGTGTACCTCTCTTAGGGTGTTTTTACATTAAGCTCCTTTTTAAAACCAGGAAAGGACCATACTTCGCCATACTTCATACACAATGCCATACTTCATGCAAGTGATCTTACCACACTACTTCATCTCTGTTTATGATTTAAAGTGGGCAGAACGGTGGTGGTTGGAGTACAGTTTGCTTTTGGGTCTGAGATCACTTGGTTTGTTGAAATACAGGTGCATCTCAGTAAATTAGAATGTTGTGAAAAAGTTCATTTATTTCAGTAATTCAACTCAAATTGTGAAACTTGTGCACACAGACTGAAGTAGTTTAAGTCTTTGGTTCTTTTAATTGTGATGATTTTGGCTCACATTTAACAAGACCCCACCAATTCACTATCTCAACAAATTATATTTGATAAGAACGATAAAAAAAAAAAAACTTTTTAGTGAATTGTTGGCCTTCTGGAAAGTATGTTCATTTACTGTACATGTACTCAATAGTTGGTAGGGGCTCCTTTTGCTTTAATTACTGCCTCACTTTGGCGTTACATGGAAGTGATCAGTTTGTGACACTGCTGAGGTGGTGTGGAAGCCCAGGTTTCTTTGACAGTGGCCTTCAACTCTTCTGCATTTTTTGGTCTCTTGTTTCTCATTTTCCTCTTGACAATACCCCACAGATTCTCTATGGGGTTCAGGTCTGGTGAGTTTCCTGGCCAATCAAGCACACCAACACGATGGTCATTTAACCAAATTGTGGTGCTTTTGGCAGTGTAGGCAGGTGCCAAATCCTGCTGGGAAATTAAATCAGCATCTTCAAAAAGCTGGTCAGCAGAAGGAAGCATAAAGTGCTCCAAAGTTTATTGGTAAACAGGTGCAGTGACTTTGGTTTTCAAAAAACACAATGGAACAACACCAGCAGATGACATTGCACCCCAGATCATAACAGACTGTGGAAACTTAACACTGGACTTCAAGCAACTTGGGCAGACTCTAGGACCTCGGTTTCCAAATGAAATACAAAACTTGCTCTCATCTGAAAAGATTGGACTACTGGGCAACAGTCCAGTTCTTCTTCTCCTTAGTCCAGGTAAGACGCCTCTGACGTTGTCTGTGGTTCAGCAAATTCCTTGACACGTCTCTGTGTGGTGGCTCTTGATGCCTTGACCCTAGCTTCCGTCCATTCCTCGTGAAGTTCACTCAAATTCTTGAATCAATTTTGCTTCACAATCCTCATAAGGCTGTGCTTCTCTTAGTTGGTTGTGCATCTGTTTCTTCCACACTTTTTCCTTCCACTCAACTTTCTGTTAACATGCTTGGATACAGCACTATGTGAACAGCCAGCTTCTTTGGTAATGAATGTTTGTGGCTTACCCTCCTTGTGAAGGGTATCAACGATTGTCTTCTGGACAGCTGTCAGATCAGCAGTCTTCCCCATGATTGTGTAGCCTAGTGAACCAAACTGAGAGACCATTTTGAATGCTCAAGAAACCTTTGCAGGTGTTTTGAGTGGATTAGCTGATTGGCATATCACCATATTCTAATTTGTTGAGATTAGAATAATTTGTTTTTGGAAATGTGAGCCAAAATCATCACAATTAAAAGAACCAAAGACTTATACTACTTCAGTCTGTGTGCACTGAATTTATTTAATACACAAGTTTCATAATTTGAGTTTAATTACTGAAATAAATTAACTTTTCCACGAAATTCTAATTTATTGAGATGCAACTGTACGCTGAACAGCTCAGAGATCATCTGTAGGGCTCAAACAAACAAGCTGTGAAAACATCCCATATCCAAATGAAAGTCAATGATGCAACTGACTATGTACCAATAAATTATTTTGTTTAAGTTTTAACAAGATAGACAGGGAAAATAAAGAGGCAACTGGGAGCATTCTGATACAAGCACTGGCACCCTGCTGTTGGGATAGTTTCTGTACAGTACACTTATTAAAGGTTCTGTCCCCCTTGATTAACAGTCAAGTGAGTTGATCAAGGGCAAAAAAGACCATAGTTTATGGTCCTTGTGAGGTTAAAACCTGCAATCTTTAACTTGCTGCCCCTGAGTTATATTAACACACTCTCACAAATGTGTCACATAAGCAGCATTTACCTGTGTACACAAGGTTGTCTCTGGCAATATTGTCAGCTTGTTTTGAAGGATTATGTAGGCCTTTAGGTTTATTTAACCTAAAGCAGTTTTAGGTTAAGAAGTTTTAACTGTACAGTACATTAAAAAAAGTTAAACTTACAATGTATCTTTCAAAAGACAAAACCAATTTCAGTTTGTGTGTGTATACACACATACACACACACACACACACTGCTGTGCAAAAGTGTGAACTTCAGTGAAGTCACATGAAAACACACTTAGAATTTGCACAAAAAAACAAAATCAAAACAAAAGCACCTAAACGACCCACAGACTGTGAGAAACAAGATTATCTGGTCTGATGATCCTCAATTCCAAGAATCATGTTTGAAAGACGCCATCTCTGCTTATCATCTGCAGAGTACCATCCCAAAAGTAAAGTGTGCCAGTACCAGCCTCATGCTGTGGGGCTGCTTTTCAGCAGCAGGGACTGAAGGACTCATCAGAGTAGAAGTAATGATCAACGCACTAAAATATTGCCTTAATGATGACATAGTCCATAGCATTCAGAACAACAGACTGGGCATAAAGTTCACCTTCCAACAGGACAATGAACATAAGCACCACAGCAAGAGTCAAATATAGACAACTCTGTGAACTTCCTTGAGTGGCCCAGCAACAGCCTAAGCTTGAACCCAATCAAATATTTCTAGAGAAACCTGAAGAGATGAGGAGAAGGATGGCAGATAATTAGCAAATGTTGATGAGCAAAGCTTGTCGCATCAAACAAAAAAGACTTGAGGCTGTAAAGGTCCTTCCGCAAAATATTTCGCATGACTATGAAAATTGTAGAGTCACACTGAAGGCACCAAAAGCTATTTGACCAAGAAGGAGAGTGATGGGGTGCTGCACCAGATGACCTGGCCTCCACAGTCACCGGACCTGAACCCAATCGAGATGGTTTAGGGGTGAGCTGGACCGCAGACAGAAGGCAAAAGGGCCAACAAGTGCTAAGCATCTCTCGGGGAACTCCTTCAAGACTGTTGGAAGACCATTTCAGGTGACTACCTCTTGAAGCTCATCAAGAGAATGCCAAGAGTGTGCAAAGCAGTAATCAATGCAAAAGGTGGCTTTTTTGAAGAACCTAGAATATGACATATTTTCAGTTGTTTCACACTTTTTTGTTATGTATATAATTCCATATATAACTCCACATGTGTTAATTCATAGTTTTGATGCCTTCAGTGTGAATCTACAATTTTCATAGTCATGAAAATAAAGAAAACTCTTTGAATGAGAAGGTGTGTCCAAACTTTTGGTCTGTACTATATATATATATATATATATATATATATATATATATATATATATATACACAGTGGCTTGCAAAAGTATTCATACCCCTTCATTTTACCCACTCTTGTGTCACTCTGTATTAATGTGACTCAAAAGGAGTTAATATCAAAATGTCAAAGCTTTCTCTTCCCTTTTTTGTGCAATGTAAATGCATAGTGATCATTGGGCTTTCAAGTCCAGGGGCAATTTATTGCAAAAATGAATACGTTACAGAGTGGGATTTGAACCTGGTTCCCTTTCAATTGGTCACATTCGATGTTACGAATGGGATCTCGCCTGAGAGCCTAATCACCTTAGAGTGGTACAAAACGAGCCAATGGTACACAAAGTACCTTGGTCTGCGGAATTTGCATAGCGAGCTCCGCCCCGCAGAGCGGGTATATAAGAGCAGCACGAGCAACTCGCATTCAAGCTTTCGCTTCGGAGCCGAGCACTTCGCTTGCTGCTTTCACCGGAGTGGATACATGTGAGTCAGCTGGTGTTAGTGTGACAGCACGATTCTGCGGTTCGTCTGGGTTTCCTGCGACAGCTCCCGCGTTCTCCTGAGCGCTTCAACATCCCTGAAAGAGCTTCTCTTTTCACAAAAGAGTAACAGGTCGATTTGCGTCTTTTTAAAGATGTCATTTCGACCGTGTGTTTCTGGGTGCGGTCAATACATCGCTCCTCATGACGGCCACGTTCGCTGTGTCACGTGTTTGGGTTTCTAGCACGCTGAGACTGCGTTTGTGGATGGCTCATGTTCTCATTGCAGGGACATGACCATCTCGACGTTGAGATCGAGACTCGATTACCTAAAAAGGTATAGAGTCCCCTCTGCCACACCCCGTTGTAGCTCCTCTTCTCGTAAGAGGGCTACTTCGGCTGGTGGCCAGGGTGATCTGAGGGTTACAGTGTGGGCTTCCCCGACGAGTCAACCTCCTCGGGCCACACCCCCCATCACATACGTCGCAGCCGGTTGAGTTTCAGGATGAGTTTGCTGGACCCTCTCGGATCGCCAGCACCCCCCTCTGGTTCCTTTCTTCCCGGAAGTGCACCAGGAAATAACCAGTTCATGGAAGGCAAACCTGTCCGAAACCGTTCTGGTACTTCCTCCGCCTTCACTGCCCTCGATGGTGGGGCGGCCAAGGGGTATGCTAGGATTCCCCCGGTGCAGCGTTCTGTTGTGATGCAACTGTGTCCGCAGAGCGTCTCCGCTTGGCGTGGGGGTCCCAAGCTGCCCTCCAAGGCCTGTAAGTTCTCATCCACGCTTGTGGCCAAGGCTTACAGAGCTGTGGGTCAAGCCGCTTCTGCCCTCCATGTCATGGCCTCACTTCAGGTCTATCAGGCCAAGCTGCTCCAGCAGCTGCACGAAGGCAGTGCTAACCCAGGGGTCTTGGAGGAGGCGCGCACTGCTACCGACCTCGCTCTCCGGGCGACAAAGGTCACTGGGCACCTCCTTGGGTCAGGTGATGTCCACTTTGGTGGTCCAGGAGCGCCACCTATGGCTGAACCTGGCAGACATGAGAGAGTCTGAACGGGCTCAGCTCCTCAACTCCCCGGTCTCCTAGGATGGCCTCTTTGGCGACGCGTTAGAGAGCTTTGCCCAGCAGTTCTCTGCCGCCCAGAAGTAGTCTGAGGCCATCAGACACATCCTGCCCCGGCGGCCCACTGCTGCCTCCATCCCGCCGCCGGTGCAGCCGCCTCAGCCTGCTCATCCCTGAGGGCATCCCCCTTCGGCCTCCTCTACTCCCACTCGTCTTGCACAGACCTTGTGCAAGATCAGGGAGGACGAGGAGCAGGTCCTCATGGTTGCGCCTTTTTGGCCCTGGCCGGTTCCCCGAACTTGTACTCCTTGCACCTCCCTGGCCAATTGCTCTGAGGAAGGACATTTTTTTCTCAGAGACGGGGCACCCTCTGGCACCCACGTTCGATCTGTGGAACCTACATGTGTGGGTTCTGGACGGGTCACGGAAGATTTAGGTACCTTGCCACCACAGGTGGTAGCTACCATCACTTCAGCTAGAGCCGTGTCCACCAGACATGCCTATGCTTTGAAGTGGAACCTCTTCATCACTTGGTGTTCTTCACGGCTTGAGGACCCCTGGAAATGTCTGATTGGGTCAGTGCTTTCCTTTCTTCAGGAGGGGTTGGAACGAAGACTGTCTCCTTCCACCTTCAAGATCTATGTGGCCGCCATTTCGGCTCACCATGAACCTGTTGAAGGTAAGTGTCTTGGGAGGCACGATCTGATCATCAGGTTCCTGAAAGGAGCAAGGAGGCTCAATCCACCTCGCCCTCAGCAAGTCCCCTCTTGGGACCTCGCAGTGGTTCTATCGGCACTGAAATGGGCTCCCTTCGAACCCTTGCTCTCAGTAGAGCTAAAGTTTTTATCTTTGAAAACTGTGCTCCTGACGGCTTTGGCTTCGGTGAAGAGGGTCGAAGCGTGCCTGGAATTTGGGCTGGCTAACTCTCCCGTTATCTTGAGACCCCGGCCTGGGTACGTGCTCAAAGTTCCACTTGGGGGAGCAGTTAAACAGTTTAAAAGCTGACTTTCAAACTAATTTTTTGGTATCAATACTTTTGGCATAAAATCCTTTTAACAATCTTATTTTCTACAAAAAAACATTTATTGTTGTTATTATTATAATTATTATTATTATTAATGTTGAAAAGAGCTGAGAATATTTTTTAGGTTTTTTAGTGGGAATAAATTGAAAGAACAGCATTGTTTTTACATTTGTTAGCCTACAGTTATTTATTTGTTACATTTATATTATTTACATCAAGCTTTTGAATGGTATAGTATTGTATATTGTTACTGAAACTTCATAATGTTTCACTTGATTATATATTTAGTCAGGAATTATAGTTTGGAAAAAGTCTTTGGAAAAAGTCTAACTAGTAAAATGTTTACACGTTATGTGAAAATTAGTACAAGTATATAAATAAATAAAAAGAGACTTACTCATGTTTATGATCTCTGCTGAATAAAGTGCTTCATTCTTTTTTTTTCTGAGGAAATCCATTTCTCAAATCCTCAACCACATGACATCTTTTTGGGGTGAATTATGTCTTATTCCTCTCATCGCGAAGCAAACAGTAAAATAAACACTTGAAGAACAGTCTAGCTGCGTTTTCTTCTGTTATGGGCGTATTCAAGCCGCGCGCTTCAGTTTGAATCTGAATAGCGCGTTCAGCGAGGGGGCGTGGTCACATTAGATATAATGAAGGGAGACATGAAAAACAGACATCCCGTTGTTTTAATATGGATTACTTTATCACAGAAAATCTGGTTTCGGCGGCACTTGTTTAGTTTAAAAGTAGACCTGTCAAGCTTTCTATAGATATCTCTCTCATGTCTCTTCGTTGAGTATTCACGGAGTTACAGTTCATTTTAATGACGTGTTTGTAAATAAAGATCAGCGCAGACAAAGGCTGCAGACAGCACACCTTGTTTGTTATCTTTATTTTATAAGTGCACAAAGTTTTGTTGTTATTATGTCTGTATCCAAAGAAAAGTAGACCCTTTACAGATTCGATTGATGTATTGCTCTTATCTGTACGATTAAAACTGAAAGTGTAATTTAAGTTCTTTTCGGGGTTATCAGGAGAAAATGACTCAAAACGCGTATCCGCGTTAATCGACATCAAAGGGTTAAGTATCTTTGCAAGTACATGCCAACTTATTCTGTTAATCATAACCCTAACCATAACCAAACAGTCTACTAATTCTCTAACGTGTAATTGCAAAGTTACTTAGAACCAATAGAATGTCTACAGGGAACCTTCAAAATAAAGTGTAAAAAAATGCCTTCATGCAATTTTGAAAGAAAAAAATATATAAATTATAAACGTTTTACTATTATTATTTCTTTATTTATTTATGTCTAATCACTAACATAACTGGATAAACTGAGCTAAGGGGCTTGTACCATGATGGTTGCTGAACAAACTAAGGGTTACAGGATTAGTTTTGAGCTGACGAAACCAAACTAGTCCAATCTGCCTTTGTTGGTATCATGACGCTGACCATAAACTTTCTCTGTTTATGAAACGTGCACATGAAAGTGTGACATCAGTAATGAACAGCCAATCACATACCTTAAAACTCTGATTCGCTTCTCGTTAGAGAGTTATGCGATTCACTACCAAGGATTGAACGATTGAAAATAAGAAGAATTTAAACACATACAAAGCTGGCTAGTCAGCTATACCATCTTCATGGTACATGCTCCAGGTATCTGCATTGAGAAGTTTTTAAACAAAAGCTGAAAATAAATACCAACTTTCTCTATTTTAACCTTAATTCGTGGATTTCTAATGTCAGGTACTGTAAAACAAAGAGGGGATTTCAAACATCTGTCTACTGATGAGCCCTAGATCAAATTTTACAGTGCTTGAACACAGACAGAGTAGGATGAAACCTGTTAAATGAAAGGTGCATCTTTAAAGTGAAAGTAAGCTGGAAATGTTATTTAGAGAAAAAAACTTTTGTGAACAGGCGTGAATAAATGCAGCTATAGTGTGAAATAAAGCAAATATACACAGGACCAAGAGCAGAGAATTCTGTTTAATTAAAGATGAAAACAGAGACTCATACTTGGTTGAGAGATGGTAATTTTAAGCAAGTCAGCTGTGAATACATTTGTTTCTTCTGCTGCTTTAGGCCTCTAAATATGCATTACCTAAAATATATATATATATATATATATATATATAATTAATAATAATAATAATAATAATAATAATAATAATGATAATAAAATAGAAAACAAAAATAAATAAAAAAATCACATAAAAAAGGTGAACAAACAATATGTCCCTTGAAATGTTATTCTTTTGGAGTTTGCTCCATTTCAGTGCATCAGTTTGTTCACTGGCGTAACAGAACACTGAAACCCACCTCAGAATCACTTGTATCAATAAAAGTATAACAGCTCCCCCAGAGGCCAAACATTGATCCTGCCACCCAGAGGAGCTGAGCATTTTGCACATCCTTCTCATACAGAAAAAGTCATAATAAAGAGCCAGTGAAGCGTAACATCCCCCAAAAGCAATAATGCATGCAGTAAAATGTCTGGCGAGGAAAACAACAGACGGTTGACTTAATCTGTCAGAAGAACCCAGAGTTTTAGACCAGCGCTTTTGAGAAGCCACAAGCATATTCAATATTTCAAACTGATTGGCTGTGTGCACGAGTACAAAAAGTCTTGACAAAAAAGATCAATGTGCTTATTAAAGGAATAAGCCTACGAACTACAACAGAAAGCTTTATGGAGATGAGATTATGGATCTGCTTTAAGCTTTTGGATCTGAAACGAGACGTTTGGATTGGTGATGTGGTCTTTCTTGTGGCCTTAATGAGGGCTTCATGTAGATGTTAGCCTCTGCTGCCAGTTGTTTAATTTATTAAAGCATTAATCCGGGATATATTAGAGGATTGTGCTCAAAGCTTTATGATCCGGTCTTACAGAAAATCTACACTGACGTTGTCAACAGGGAGCCGGTGGCAAACAGCTCCACTCTTTTGGTCTGCTTCTGTCTGTGCTGGGTTTAATTTGGCATGAAGATCATACCAGTTTCTTTCGTAAAATCATGAAAGTGTCTGATTGTGCAACTTGGTTTAGGTGGATTAATGCAGTGGTTTTGGTGCTAAAAATTAGCTGTGAAGGTTACTCCAGAGAGCTGAATCTCAGAATGCGTGTTTGCATTTTTGTTGCTTTATTAATGGTGTTTAATTAGAGCCTGTTCCTCAAGCGAAGGAAAAACATCTGATGCACGGATAAAACTCTCAAGGCCCACTTCTGTGACTTATTCAGTGTCATTGTGGAGGGGTAGACTGTCCCTGACAAGAGAAAAGAGACATTCTTGACAGAAATGAATAAATATAACATGTCTATTTAATGCAAAATGATTTGTTTTGAAACAAGAGTCAGGGAGTACAAGAAGACCAAAAAAAAAACATATTTGATACTTTTAGCCATGATAGTAAGATAGTGAAGATACCAAATAAGTTTTTTAAAGACAGACATACTTTAACAAAACTATTGACTGTGTATAAAATCAGTATAATTAAACAGTTATATGGTATTACAGTATATAAAATCTCCCATAGCATGATAACATTCATTTCTTAAAATTCAGGCTTCATTTCTCAAATAATGTATGAGGTGGTATTAAAGTATTGAATAATAAATTAGTAATTTTTTTTTTTAGTCAGAAACATGTTTTAATGACACTGGAAATTTTCAACCATTCTCATGCCATATTGAGTCAACATCGCATGAAATAAAATAGTTATATCTGAATAAAATAGTTTTTGTTAGGAAATATGTTATGGTTCTTGATTTTTATTTCCATTTAAACAATTATATAAACTACATTTACATTTACATTACATTACATTTATTCATTTAGCAGACGCTTTTATCCAAAGCGACTTACAGATGAGGACAGTGGAAGTAATCAAAAACAACAAAAAGAGCAATGATATATAAGTGCTATAACAAGTCTCAGTCAGGTTAACACAGTACACATAGCATGGGATTTTAAATAATATAATATAAAGAAAACAGATAGAATAAAAAAAGAATAGTGCAAGCTAGTGTTAGAGGTCTTTACACATACACACACACACACACATACAATTGCATAATTAATGAAAAGAAAATAGAATACAAAAAGATTAGAAAGGTAGTTAGATTTTTTTCAAAGAATAGAATTAGAATAGTGAGTGTTAAAGTTAGAGGGTCAAATAAAGATGGAAGAGATGTGTTTTAAGTCGATTCTTGAAGATGGCTAAGGACTCAGCTGTCCGGATAGAGTTGGGGAGGTCATTCCACCAGGAGGGAACATTGAATTTAAAAGTCTGTAAAAGTGACTTTGTGCTTCTTTGGGATGGCACAATTAAGCGACGTTCATTTGCAGAACGCAAGCTTCTAGAGGGCACATAAGTCTGAATTAACAAATTTAGGTAAATGGGTGAAGAGCCAGTGGTAGTTGTGTAGGCAAACATCAATGCCTTGAATTTTATGCGAGCAGCTATTGGAAGCCAGTGCAAATTGATAAACAGAGGTGTGACGTGTATTCTTTTTGGCTCATTAAAAATTAATCTTGCTGCCGCGTTCTGAATTAATTGTAAAGGTTTGATAGAATTGGCTGGAAGACCTGCCAAGAGGGCATTGCAATAGTCCAGCCAGGAGAGAACAAGAGCTTGAACAAGGAGTTGTGCAGCATGTTCAGAAAGAAAGGGCTTGATCTTCTTGATGTTGAATAAAGCAAATCTGCAGGATCGGACAGTTTTAGCAATGTGGTCTGAGAAAGTCAGCTGATCATCAATCATAACTCCAAGGCTTCTAGCTGTTTTTGAAGGAGTTATATAAACTCCATTTGAAAAAAAAAAAATAATAATAATAAAAATTTAATAACATATATTGGATAATAAATACCTGAATGTATAGTTAACTATTAAATACTTTATTCATCTTGATTTTTTTATGTAAATATTTTAATATACATTTTTTAAACTTAATGTGAAATGGTATTGAATACTAATACTACTTGATTGCATAGGTGATTGTATTCCATGAATATTTTGAATAAGAATACATTTTAGAGTTTCATTTTACAATCAGTAACCAGGAAAATTAAGAAATTATTTAGTACAAAATTGAAATAAATAAACCTGTGTAGGCTATTTATACTCAGGCTACACAGTATTCTACTATTTACAACAGACGTGCTTCAATATGTTTAGTAGTAAATGTTCCATATTAAACTAAAAGTTCTGCTTGAGTCTGGATATATACTGGATATATATATATATATATATATATATATATATATATATATATATATATATATATATATATATATATATTAGAGGCAATACTCAGGCAATATAGCCTTCCCTGTGGATCAAAGTATTCTGAACTGCTTTGCTGGTCTAAGTTGTCTTTATTGGCTGGTTTTTAGAAAGGTGTTCCTGTGCTTGGACAGGCTAGAAGAGCATCTAAAACCATTACGCTATCCGCAGTTTAAGCTGTTTTAATCTGTTTTAAACTGTCCCCTATAGATGAATTTATACTTTAGGCTACAATAGATTTTAGTTTCAATATCGATTTTGTTTCAGTACCATTGCTGGTATTTTAATAAAATGTATTGGCTAACTGAGTTGATTGCTACAAAATAGGTTAATGGTACATCAAAGTTTTTTTTTTATACAAATACAATTGCGAGTACATAGAAATTAAAATTTTGAAATTCAACATTGCTCATTTCTTCATAAATGCATTCTAAAACACCAAGTGGCTTTTTTATTAGAATGAAGTATGTCGTTAGGTGTGCGCGCAAGCCTTTGCTCGTAGGTATTTATTTATTTTTTTTTCAGTTCAGAGCTGAGACGTGCTAGCTGCTTCAAACAGTCACTCACAGTCCGAGACCCCAGCACGCGCAGTGCAAGAAGTGAGACGCTCCGCCAGCCACTGCACATCTCTCTCTGTTTCAAATCGCTTCAGCTGTAAGGGAGGGAGAGAGCCGTCTGAAGGAGGAATTGTAGGTGAGGTTTGGACCACAACCGGTGAGGTGGAGGAGATCGCGCGCCTCGCAGACATTTGAAGGATGCGCTGCCGCGCGCAACGGCGCGTCCTGTAGAGATACAACGAGCTTGCGGGATTGAAGTGTCTGGGTTTCTTTCTCTATCCATGTTTTGGCTTTGTGCAAGAAAACCTGTCACTATCTGACACTCCGTGAGCGCACAACATCACTTGACGGACGAAAGAAGAGGAAGGAGGAGTGGGCTGTTTCTCTTCTCGCGAACATCCAGAGTAAGTCGGTCTGATTTCTGCTGAACATGCTGCTTATCAGTGTTATTTCAGCTGCGCTGAGAGTTTCATGTGTCCCACCTGAAGCCAGTTGGACGGTGATGATACACTGTAAAAACACTGCAAGTGATGATTTACATCAATGCATCTGATCAGTATCGGTAAAATCTAGGGTTGCGCACGATCAGAAATAGTGGAATGTCTGCATTGTGAACATACATAGATGTTCACCCAGATGTTTGGATAATCGCCTGGGTTTCCACGATTATGAAAAACCTGAAAAAAAGAGAGAAAAATAACATAAATAATTTGTTATTTCCACCCACCTAGAAGTCATTGAAGTGAATGATACATTTTAAAATGCCTTTTGCACGAATTTTTCTTTTTTTTTAGTTAGTTATACTTGACTTTAAAATATAATGAGCAGTTTCTACAGTGTTATCAAGTAGTTGTGAAATTCACGGAAATCATTATTTAAAAGCTGTTTGGAAACCCCGAATATGTCCACAAATGTGTATGCATGTATCTGGTTGTACTGCAATTGTTTTTTTTTTTTTTTGTTTTTTTTTTTTACGTTGTAAACCATTTTTTTGCAACAGTTTTGTTGTGTTGTTACTATACTGTCAATGCACTTATAATTGTCAGATGACTGATAATATTGACCTGTAAAACTCTGTCAAGGCAATTCAGAGTGAGTTTATTTGCAAAAATAGGAAACTAAAAAGACTTTTGGTAGATTTATTGTCCATCAAGGAGAAGGTTGGTTCATCAGATCAGTCAATGAAATGATGTGTGATTCTGAACATTTCTGCTGTTTTCTTTCGGCCCCTGCAATATCTTTTTTTTTCTCTTCAAAGTTATGCCTCAGACTGAAAATATGTCATGAAAATGTCCCATGAGCAAGCTCTGGAAAGTTTTCAGACTGAACTTTACTTTGATGTGCTTTCATTATTATCTCTTATATCTTGCTTTCAAATTGAAGACTTTTCTGTTCGTTGTACTGTTGTTGTTGTCTGATATATATATATATATATATATATATATATATATTGTTGAAATTTTTGTTTTTGAAATTTAAAGGAACTGCGTTCATCTGTAATGCTGATAGTTTTCACAAGACAAAATATCTTCTCGAAGTAAATCACATGTTTTTGATCGCAGTCATCTGATTTCCCTGGAACGTTTTAAGATCCATCAAGATGTTTCTCCCTTGTACATTCATTTATCTTTTGTCTTGCAGTTAAATTAGTGTGTAACACTTTAATGAGGTTGTTTTAACTTTGCAAGTTAATATGAAATCGGAGCACCCTGCTGTTTTGTGGGTACCAAGTTGATTAGATTCTCCTTTGCACACACAGTAAGAACGTAAAAAGGCTTCTTGTGTTCATTGGGTACTTTGATTATAGTATCCGCAGAATTCACATCAGGCCCAGCCAAATACCAGACACTAAAGATCTTATGGGAAAAGCAGTGTCTGCATGGATTTTCAGAGTCTGATGGACATTATATTAGAGCTGTTATGTTTGCAAATTCTTAATACTACCGCTTATTTGCATTAGAAGATATTAATATCCTTTTCTTTCTCCATTTATTGACTCTTTCATCTTCTAAGCATTGCAGCAGGGTGCAATTAATGAAATTCAGTGGCCCTGCTGTGCTTTTATTTGTGTTTTGTCCACTAAGTTTTATTAGAGGATATGAATGAAATATTAATGAAAATGTGATTACATTCTTAAAATACCTAGCAATGAAGTAGTTGCAAATGGACTCTGATTGAATTAATGTTGTTTTAACAAATACTCTCATTTGAAAACTGTGACAGTTATTGTAGTGTTTTTGCAGGGGATATTTAGCTAACAATACTATACTTTGAGTGTAAATGGATGTTTTGTATACGTTTTTGTTAGAAGAGTAGGCGAACTTTATTTAGTGTAGAAATAAATTTCACTGAGAAAATGTCATTAAATGTCATAAACAATTACAAATAAACAGCTCTGAATCAAAGGTGAAATTTTGAAGTAGAAAATCTGAAATAGTATTTCTTTTTTTATGTACTTCTAAAATGTTTACTTCCTTTCTTGTATCTAAAAAAGAAGATACACACCTGAATACATGGGTCAAAGGCTCCTATATTACAAATATTTCATATTATGAGAATAAACTTAAAGAATTTGGACAAATATGGAATGATGTGGCATGGTGTTATAAACACCCCTGTGTGGCCACATGCAGTGCTCGCTGCAGCTCCTGTGCATGACCCGTTTGAGTAGTTACTTAGCAACACCTCAGGCATTCAACTGGGTCAGACCTGCATTCAGGAGACTTAACACCGCAGACACACACTTGTTCACATGATCTGTTCACGTGGAGACTTCAAAGAGTCTTTTACAGAAACTTAATGTCAGGGTTTCTGTTGTTTTCCATGCCAGTACTTTAAAGCAAATGGAAGTCACTCTTTTCTGAGGAGACATTTTCTAGTAAACAGTTGCAGTTTAAATGGAACATATATGTGTTCCTGTAGCTCAAGTGGCAACGCATTGCGTCCGCAAGCGCAGGGTTTGGGGTTCGAATCCCAGAGAACACATGTTAGGAGAAAATTGTTAGCCTGAATGCAATGTAAGTCACTTTGGATAAAAGTGTCTGTTAAATGCATACATTTATTTAATTAGTAAACTCCTAATTTTCTGCTTATTAATAGTTAGTATGGTATTTGTTATGGTTAGGTATTGGGTAGGATTAAGGATGTAGAATATGGTCATACAGAATATGTTCTTTATAAGTACTAACAAACAGCCAATATGTTAATAATAGGCATGCTATCAAGCCACTAGTTAATAGTGAGAATTGGTCCCTACACTAAAGTGCTACCAAAAATCCTCTTGAAACAAGTTGTTCAGTTTGAATCATTGTTTATTTATTAAATGGTCTCATAAAATATATAGCAAATTTGCAATCATGGCGTTGTTCTGAATATCAACATGACTGTAATTACAGTACCACTGCACTCATGCTTGTGTGATATTTCTTCATTTAAATGTGTCTGCAGTAAAAGGGAGAAAAAAAGAGTTTGAGCAGTTTTTTTTAATAAGAGCGATTTCAAAGCTGATACAGCTAATGCCCGTTACTAATTGCACTGTAGTGTTAACACCCACATTCATCCTACTTCTGTGTATTTCAGTCAAACACATAACAGCCACACAATTTGGTAACAAACAGGCACAGATGATTGCATGTACTGCATAATAATAATAAGCCGAAGAACAACTGCTTCCTTATGCACTGGATGACTGCAAATAACAAAAGTTTTAGCTATGAAATATCTGTAAATAGATTATTTGGAGTACTTCTGTCATCATTACTTTGTGTTTTGCTGAAAACAACAAAAAATAACAAAAACAACAACAAAAAAACAACAACGATAACATCAACAAAAAAGACTTTTGCCTTAGTTATGTGCTGTAATAAGGGATACAGTTCTTGCACTTGCCTAAGTTCACTCTCTATTTGACACACAACCACACATATACAAAACACACTGGACACATACTACTATAATTGACTGTTCTAAGGCAATATATGCTTTTTGAGCTATTAAATGTGAGGTCAGATGTGCCCATCTGCTCTGGGGTTCAGAGCCACTACTGAACACCATGCACTTTGATATAAATTACACTGAAATGGTATTCAACTGATTTTAGCCTGTCTCTCTGTGAGAGTTTATAGAGAGGCAGCATATCAAGAGTATGAGAAAATGTGTCTTTCTGGCATCGACTCCATCTTGGTAGGTTGAGTAGTGCGCATGGGCATCACTTCGTATTTAAATGTGGTAGGGGCAGTGTTGAAGCTGTTTGGAAGTGTGTGTGTGTGTGTGTGTGTGTGTTTTGGCAAGATGTTCTGGTTGTGATGTTACCAGGAAATGTAGTAGCTCAGTAGCCCCCCCCCCCCAAAAAAAAAGATTCTGAAAATGTACTCATTCTTAGGCCATCCAAGGTGAGTAGATTAATTGGTTTCTTTATCAGAACAAATCTGGAGAAATTTAACTTTATTTAATTTGCTCACCAATGGATCATCTGCAGTGAATGGGTGCCATCAGAATGAGAGTCCAAACAGCTGATAAAAACATCACAATAATCCACAAAATGGATTATCTTAGATGACCTGATGGCCTTTCAACAAATGTTCTTTTTTGGATGAATTACTGTATCTCTTTTTTTGCGTATTCTTATATTATTTTAAAATAATAATTTACAGTTTAAACAAATAAATAATCTATATGAAATGACATCAGGTCTGTAATACAGTACAAATCTCAATTGTAACCCGAAAGAAACAATTGTTAAAATAATTATTACAAGCTGTATAAAATTATTGAAAGAATTTTAATTGCGCATTGAGTGGCTTATATCAGCATAAAACTCAGTTGTCAGATATTCAAATGCTCCCATTGAATCTATGATACACTGTATTTTGAAATTTGAAAATCATTGTATATATCAGCTTGAGGATATCAAGATGATTCATTGGTTGTTTGGTAACACAAGGGATTCTGGATCTAAACCGCCTTCATATTTAGTTTTAATAAACTAAAACCTACTAGTGGTTAATGAGTGTAGATTAAAACGACATATTCAAGTGCCAGATCGCCTCTCATTTTAATACCCACTAACAAAATGAAAACTCCTGTTCATCAATTGGACATGCGTCTGTATTAGAAACATCCATGCTGAAAGCTATTTTTAAAAAGTGGTGGAGACCAAAATCAGCCATGACAAAGAGTAGTGGAGACATGTCCCTTCCCTGAATGACGCCTGTGGTGATAGGCTATACCGTATTCTAGATATATAAAAAATGTAATTTGAACATATCCCTGCAGACAAAATCTATTAAAGTTAGTTTATTAACGTAATATCAGCTCACTATATATGCACTAAAGTTCACACAGCAGTTTAATTTAGGTTTTAATTTCCATCACAGTTTGACATGGTCTGATGTCTCCATCTTAACATCTCACAGTTTTTTAAAATCCATTCTTACAGTATATAAAACATAATGGCTTTGCTTTAATACAACTTATATGTAGTCACATGGGTGACTGAGAGCTAGCTTTGTCAAAAGCATTTACACTTTGGCACAAAGTTTATATGTAAAAACAAAACAAAAAAGTAATATAACAGTATAACTTATAGTGGCAAATTTGATAACATTTGTTTCCCGGTAGCTTTCCTGTGCACATATCTTTATGTGGGTGTCTGCTTTGTAAATAGTACATTTACCTTGCGGTGACGTGGCTCTGCATGTGACAAATGGTCAACTGCACTTCTTGGTGAAAATGTTTTATTATAAAATGTAATAAAATTTTGTCTTTGAATATTGTAAAAAGTGGTGATTAAATATCTTACACTGGGTTTTAGTGAACTGAAATTTTGCGACAAAGCGTCTCCTTTCTCTGCAGAATGCAATATATCTGCTCAACCAATCACAGCACACCAACATTTCCTATTATAATAAATGTTGAAAACAGTTGTGCTGCTTAATTTTTATGCATCAACCATGATATACTACCAATTATATTTTTAGGTGAGTGATATATCAAGATTTATAAGAATCCAAATGTTCTGTTTTAGCATATTATTCTTATTTCAGTAGTTTTAATTAGTGAATTAATATATTATTTGGGATGCACAGATACCACTTTTTTTCAGAATGATTTTTTCTTTGTACTCGCCAATACTTTTATTTTCATAGCATTTGAATAAAAACCATAATTCTAAAGCAAGCTAAACATGTTCAACATGCACACATTTGCATCGTTACAGAATGAGATAGATAATTAAAGCCTTTCTACAAGTACAGGAGCGCAGTATTGGGCCCAATATCAGTATCAGTATTGGTGCATCCCTATATATTATGACAATGTATCATGTCATATAATCTTATAAAATTACTCATAAAGTGACATAAGTTTTTGGTCATAATGCCCACCCAAACTAAAGGTTATTGACATGAAACAGCGGTCTAGAGTTCAGGGCTAATTGAAAGTGACAGCTGCACTGCGAAGCTTGAGGAAACTGTGTCTACATGCAGAGGGAAAACCAGCAGCGTTTTCCTGAGATAAGATAATTGGACCTGGAGGGTTTTTCACTCACTGAGATATGTGTCTAATAAAATGAAAATGGACAAGTATGTTTGAAAAAATTCTCGTAGTAAAGATCTCAAAATGAATGTCCTGGGCAGTTGCTTATGCTGTTGTTTATAATCCCTGCATTAGATGTATATTCTGCATTTATGCTCCTGCTTTTGAGAAATCATCTATGTGATATGTCATTAAAAATGTATTCTTAGCCTTACAGTTCTGGCGATATATTTAAATATATTGTTTGATGTGAAACTGAAGAGTCTTATAATGGATATGACAGTCTGTGGGTGCAGCATTAAATCTGTCAGTATTGTAATAGGTTTTAGTCAATCTGTGTCTGGTTAGTAGATCTGATTTTAATTTTCTGGACACGATGCAATATAGTATCCTGTTTTAAGTGCAGTATGTGAGTATAAATGTTATTCATACTCAATGTTAATAAAGTCATCTTTTAGCTGATGTGTGCAATTAAATCTTTCTTTTGCTGAGAAATGGAACAACAATATTGATATACTCATCTTGGACATGCTGTATACAAATGCTTAGGCAATAAAATATTCTGTATTATGAGTTATAGATTCAACCCGACACTGACCTGAGGCTTCAACAGTCAGCAGACAAGAGCTCGGAGATACAAAATCCTGGGAAAATAATTAGACAGCTTGCCATTCAGACACATCAACCCTTTCCTGATGATGACCACAGGCCTCTTTATAAGAGCTGTCACTCAAACAGAAATATGGATGGTCTTATTTCAAAACTTCCTTTCCCCATCTCTTTGCCTTGGTGAATAAATCATCTTTAACTGAACTCTGAATCTTTATTGTTTTCATGACAAAAGAGATAGAACAAAAATCTATTTTTTGTCTACTCATTTTACTCATTCTTTTATTATCTCCACTGAGTAAATCTTCATTTTTGGATTATGGTTTGGCTTAACATCCTACATCTGCTGTGTGCCTGTGTTTGAAGACATCTTGACCTTGTCAAAATGATGTAAGTGTGTCTATTCTTGTTTAGTAGCTTTTCAGTTCTTTTGGTTGCTTTTGTCTTGCTTGCACGGGAAAGGGGTAGATGTGTATATTGTTGGCATATGGTGGTTGGTCCAATTTAAATTAACTGTTAACTGGTAGGTTACTAGACTAATAATTTTGTTGTATAGATAGCTGTGAAAACAGCGATTCTCAACCTTGATCTTGGAGCAGAATTGAGAAACACATCTAACACTCTTACAAAGGTGTTAGTGACTTCATAAAAAGTGAATGATTTTATTTTATTAAAGAGGATACGTTAGGAGAGATAACTTCTGGGAACACGCTTAACACAACCATACAAACCCAATACTGGACCACAGAACTCAGCATGGCTTAAATAACAAGGTTTAACAAGGGAGAAGAGAAACAGGTTGGAGCTAACCAATTAACTAGGCAAACTGAAAACTAGATCAAATGAAAGAAACAGTGCAAGCTTAAGACATACTGTAAATGTTACACTTTTTGTTGACATAAAAATTTGTCCTCATGAGTTTAGCTGTATACAATTTTATTTATTTATTTATTTTTTTTACCGGGTTCCAGACTGGATAATTCTGAAAATGACACCCTTGTGTTTTCGAGTGTACAGCCAATCCATATATTTTGTTAAACGATGATGTCATCATCTTATGTCCTATGTCACGTAAAAGCAACAACAACAAAAATGGCGGACTGCATGCTTGTGTTTGTGTTGCAGAAGCTACTGAGCCTATTAGCTTTACTGAAGCAAAATTGTCTTGTTGTTGTTGTTGTGTTAGGTTTCTATATAGCGTGCAAGGTTTATGCACATGCTCCAAGTCTTCTTCTTCATTTTAAGTGTATCTCTGTGGCAAAATTACAGTGCCACATACTGGTCTGGCTTGTATACTAAACTATTTTGAGTCCGTTTCAGTTCATGTGTATGCAGATATTTTTTGAGACAATGCTGTGTTTACAGATTTATTTATTTATTTAGATCGAGGAAAAATAAAAGATTGGATAGTGAAAGCTCTGGCTTTGTGTGGATGTGGTCTTAGCCATTGGTCAAGCATACAAAAATAAGTCCCTTTCTTTCCTGAAATGATGCCTTTGGCCACACGGTTTCTTAATCTGCTAGAATTGTTAGTTTGTTTCTCCCATAAATCATTTGGTGTATGAGAGGAATCAGTTCATTGTGTTTTGATATTCATTTATTGATTGAGTTCTTGATACTCGACTAAGGTAGAGTGAACCACAAGAATACTTGTGAAAGTAAAAAGTCTTAAAATTGTATCTATAAAAGTATCTATAACATCACCAACAAACGATTTAATAAAGATCACTGAAATATGAAAAGAGTAAACAGATGTAATTAAGTGCTCTGAACCAGAAGGAAGCTCCCAGTGCTCCTTGAGTGCACATTATGATCATTTTAAAGTAAGGATTTAAAGTATAGAACAAAGAGGATTTTTGACTTGACGGAAAGTAGGCTAACTTTTAAACAAACATCTGAACTGCAAAATCTAAGTATAAGAGGCACTTTAGGGTCTAGACTAACCTCTCTAACCATTCACATGGGAAACTGCATTGTCACTCCATCTTTTGTCGCTAACAGTTATTTCTAGGCAGAAGATGCCATGGAGGGGAGGTGAAACTGGTCTCTTGCCCAGAATTGCAGTTCACTTTATGACCTAATGATATTTGGCTTAGACTGGTGCATCCTCAGTGTCAGAGTCTCATGGCTTCAGCATATGTTAGCTTATTGAATGATAAATCCCAGAGAGGATATTGTATTGGGCTTGTTGAGTCATGTTTTTTTTGTTTTGTTTTTTCTTATCAGATAAAAATAATATCCGACTCAGTTGAGCACATACTGTAAGATTTTCATGCACGTTTAAGAATGTACTGTATGTGCATCTTTTGGCATTTCCATCCAGCATTTTTCTATGCGATATCCCAAATCTCCCACAAAAAATGTGGCTGGAAACATAGCTACTGTCACACCTGTAACCAAATATGCAATGCCTCCTTTAATAGTACATTTTTGTTCAAATCAAGATGAATGGTGTCCTCATTACATTTTACTTATGTAATCTGATGTGATTTGAGTTAAACAGCATATTAAATGAGAAAAAAAAATGTAGGGCAGGGCTTAATTGTATTTGTGGATAATAATTGATTGGATTTTGAAAAATGGAATACCAGAATGAAGGCAGGTAGTTTGATGGGTGGAATTAAAATGAGTGATTTAGAATCAGAGCATCATTCAAACAGGAGGTCAAAGTTTATATGACCGGCAGTCAACCCTGCTTATAGATGAAATGATTACACATTTGCCAGCAAAAAAAAAAAAACGGCCAATTAAGTTGCGATAACAGCACTTCTCAACTTTCTTTGTGGATCAAATTTAAGAAACACTAATCTAACACACTTGCATATGTGTTAGTGACTCCTCAAAGTGCATGATTTTACAATGTTCTGCTTTTTATTGCAAAAAAAAAAAAAGGATGCCACTTAGCCAGTGTTCAGAAACACAACATTTGTCCATTTCCTTTCTGAATAGATGCCTTTGGCTCCACAGATATGACAGTTTCTTAATCTGCTAGAATTGTTAGTTTGATGAACGAGACATCGAAAGCTCAAAGTTTGTCTGATTGGCTTCAACAGTTAACTCCTACTTGTAGATGACATAACTATACAATAACACCAGCAACAGTTTCTCTATTTACTGCCTTTCATTTATTGGCTCATTCATGCCTCTACTTGCATTTCTAAAATTTCTAGAGTTTCCAGTAAAAATTAACATTAGATGCAATAACTTTTAATATTTTTAACACAAATTATGATTTACATGGCCAGATTTATTAAGAAAGCCAATTCGCACAATACTATGTTGTCTATAAAACAATTTTATCATGCTGCAAGATTTGAAAATTAATACTTTTGAATGTTAGCGTCACATATACAGCTTGAGCCTGGGTTGAAAGTAACAGTGTACAGTAGATGCTTTACCAGTGACATTTCTTTTTTCTAACATTAAGTGGTCATCATATGAAATTCATGTCTAAGGTGACTGGATTTTTTTTTTCTTTCGTTTTTCCATAAAACAAAGTTGTCAACTTTCTGGTTGCATACTTTGAGATGAATGGGAACACTAAGTTTTCTGATAGTTTTGAAAGTTCTTGCATCCAAAGGATATTTGTTATGATAAATGTCATTAAGACAACATTTTTGGAGTAAAATAAAGAAGGTAAGGGTCAATTTTACACCCCCACCATTAACTTCAATGCAGCATATTCACAATACTCAGCTCTGTTCTGCATTTGAGCAAATCTGTCTCACCCAACATGATTGATTCACCCAATTTTCCCCTTTCCATGGTGGCATTCAGGTTACCATGCTCCCATTATGCATATAATTCACAAATAGCCTCAGGCAGTCATTACAAAGCCAAGAAGAACACGTACAAAAAAATAATATTCACAAGATACATTACATTTAATTGTATCTCTTTTCAGTGGAGCAATGTCATGAAGGACAGAAGGATTTTGGATAGATCCCAAACAAGACAATCAGATCTCGGTAAAGATAGATACAAGCTCACTGATATATTGAGATCTAGACTCCATCCATTTTGACTGGATCGGGTCAGTTTTGCACTACACTTCACGGCACGATGGGGAAAAAAGAATACTCTCAGTATGATTTCAAGTTATTTCCCGCTTGGTGGCACCTTAAATTGACTCCTGATAATAACGCAGAGGTTTAGCTATTTGACTGTTGGCCCAAGTAATTTGGTTTGCATAAAATATTAGGAGCACATTTGCAAAATGCTATGTGAACATGTCTCCCTTGTTTGCATTTATAGTGAAACTCTTCAACCTCAACAAATTCAGACCTAATTGAAGCCCTTTGTTTAAGGAGGCCTTCAAGTCTAATCAGTTTTAATTATTTTTAACTGGTCATACTGGGAGATGTCAGCATGGGGTACATTACAGCCTGGAGGCAGTCATCTGTTCGATAGTAAACGGCTGTACACCAGAGCCCTGTTTTAAAGGGAAGCACAAAAAGTTTTGCGTGAACACCTGGAATGGGAGCAAATTTTGGATCCCAGATAAATCTGAGATTAGTTATAGATTTAGGTGAGTGAGCTGACGAGAGGTGTCTGGAGGGTGGAGAGATAAGAGAGCTTAGAGTCACTTTCAATGAGGGACTAAAGAGATCGCTATCGTAGGAAAGAATGTATCACTACTGGATTGTAAGCCCTAGCGGTAGGCCTACTGTTTTTCTTTAACAATGTGATCTAAAGTAAATTTTTTAGATGCTTTGCTATAGCTATAGCCAGCTTTTTAATTTATCTGTAAGCAATTCATTTACAAAATAATTTATAAGATTTAAAGATGTTTTTAGTTGTATTTTTCTATGTACGCAGATAGTATAATAGCTTTTTATTACTATTGTTTTATTTGTGCATTCTGTATATGATGAATATTCCAGTAATGATAATTAATGGAATTTGTTAGGGAAAAACAGTGGAAAGCAACCCTTTTCATTTTTAACAACATTTTGATAGTTTACATTTTTTGACTACTGTTTTTGGTGCTTCCTCTTTCCGAGCAAATGCAGTATGCAGTATCCGTATGTCCTCCGCAAAATTGAACAAATACCATCAGTCCTGAAAGATGGACTGTATAAAATACATAATTTTTATAGCTCTATTAGCAATTTTGTCCCAAATTCATCAGTGATTCCCATCTCCATCCAAACACGATTGCTCACTTCAACTCTTGGCGTAAGTGTGGTGTTTGGGTGAGGATACCGGTGCTGTGCCGTCACATGCATTCGATGCCAGTGAAGATAATGGTGCTTGCGGACCCTCCGGCTGTGAATGGGCTCCTCCACTTTTCTCTCTTGATTTCATGTGACAGAGAAGCGACCTTATCTGGACAGGCTGTGTTAAAGAGTCTCCCGCTTTGATGTGTTATTTTTGAATGGTCTAACAAGCGTGTGGCAGGTGTGGATCTGAAAGCTGGAGGGACAGTAATGAGAGGCTCTCCGGTGCAGGAGGAAGTCAAATAGCAGGCTGTGAGGTGGGGCAGGGCTGGATCTCTGTCAGCGAGATGTGAGGCTAAGACAAAGACACTGACGTAGGTAAAGTGAATATTTATACCTGGTGTTTCAGACTTCAAATAACGTCAAACACAACACATTTCACTTCCTTACTGGGACATACTTCAGTGAAACTCAAATTGATAATCAATGAGTTATATGGTTACATTGTACAATACAGTTCAATTTCTTCACATTAGATAATGCATTATTTGTCAAGAACTAACAATTAACACCCCATAGTATTAATTAATCTAGCTTAATGTTCATTTTTACATATGCTAACACTTTTGTAACATCTGAAGTAGTGTAAATTAACTTCAGTTCATGTATTACAAACAAAAATGAATTAATATTGAACAACTGTATATTTATAAATGCTGTAAAAAATTGTTACGTCATGATACCTAATGCATTAAATAAGGTTAAAAAGCTAAGTGGTAGTTATGCTGATGAAATGTTGTAACATCTCGGCATGAACAAAAGCTCTTTTTTCTTCTCATGGAGAAAGAATTTCAGATATTTTTGGAATTAATGATGACAGCTTTCACCATGATGGCATGAAGGCTTTGTAATCTCTTGATAATTCAGTAGGTTTCATGAGAAACTGACTGATTGAAGAAGCTGTTTCTTCAAAGCTCTGAACAGAAGCTCACAACAGCACGCTGTAAGCTAATAGCTGTATTTGAAGGTAAATAGCAGGTTTTTTTAAAAGCCAGTATAGGAGAATAAAAGTATATACATTTTCCCATGAGATGGAACGATGGAAACAGATTCCCTCAGTCTGTGCTTGTTACGCATACTTATGTCCCAGAAAATGGGCCTTACATTGGAATTCAGGTTACTAACACATGCATTTGAGCTAATAGTTGAAACATTTGTGTTGTTTGGAACAAATAGGTTCAAACTATGGCTGTGAATCTTTGTGTAGACAGCTATTCGACTTAATTCGATTCACGATTTATAGGTTTTCTATTCGGTCCAAGAAAAATTTTGCTAATTTAGAATGATTCGATTCGTTTCACAATTAAATTTGATTTGTTTTGATTATAATGATTCAATTCGGCATTCTTAAAGTGCATTCATAGGATTATTTAAATGCTTCCCCTAAATTCTTTAAATGCTTAGTCAAGGGGCAGATTACACAGCAACCTTTATGGTTACAGAACCATAGGTTAGAGAAAAAATAAAAATGAAAAATAAAATGCTATTCCATGACATGGCATACATAAAAATGTATGTAAGCCAAGATTTAAAAAAAAAAAGAGCTTTAAAATATTATGTATAGGTTAACATTTTGTTACACTAGGGGCATAGACATAATTTCAGAAGTGACAATAATCTCAGAAATGATAATTTCATAAGTGACAATAATACAATAATTATATCTATTATAATTGTATATTTTATTCTATATATATATATATATATATATATATATATATATATATTTTTTTTTTTTTTTTTTTTTTTTTTTTTTTAGATTGTTTGATCATTCAGAATGTTCTTGAATAGATTTTAGCATAGTTGTAACTTTTTTTAGAAGTTCTGCACTATAATATTCAATTGATTAATAATTGGATTGAGATCCAGCAAGATTGTCCTTGTTCAGTCTCATGAAGGGCCATACATTGGTCTTGCTGAAAGATAAAGTTGAAGTGTCAGTTTTTTAGCATCTCGCCTACAACACTTCCATGTTGTTGGCACCAGCCATCCATTCTTTGGTTTTAACAAGAAGCGCAGTCTCAGCTGAAGCAAAAAATGCCCTACAAAATGTTCAGTCCAGATATGTAATAGATCAAGCCTGTCTGGGAAGTAATTTCGCTTATCTAGTCTGTTTGGGGATTTTCATGGCAGTTTGATCATACCAGTGAGCTCTAAATTGCATTCGCTGAAACAGAGCAATTGCAGCAGATGGACGTGACATTTGAAGGGAAAACGTGAAATGTAACTTCTCAGAAAAAGTACTAATTACCATATATCAAACCATTTGTGTATAGAATCATAAACCCCTGCAGACAAAGTCTAGTCATCAGGAAAATGTCAATAGACTATTTTTTTTTCTCATTGATTTTACATATGGAAATGCACTGCAGGCGTAACAAAATGGAAATTACTTTTGGGGAGGCTATACACTTTGAAGGAACTCTACAAATTGCACAATTCAACTTTTGTTTTTTCATATATTTATATTTTTAGTTTCATATATTTATTTTTAGTTCATTGACATTTTCAAATGAATCCAGATAAACCGTTACAGGTGTGACAGTTCTGAATACACTCCATCCTGAAATGTAAAACTGGCCTGCACAATGAATCCAGTTAAAATTTGAAATACATGACATTGAACTTGCAAAATTACTACACCACAAAAGGTTGTAAAAAAAAAAATCAACTTTGTAATGACTTTGTTAGCGACTGTTAATTTAAACTAACTGAATCTGTAGGACAGAGTAACTTAATCATCATAGTTATCATGGAATTATACATGAAGACATTTGGTAACCAAACCAAAACTACTGGTTACCAACATTCTTCAAATATCTTATTATGTGTTCCCAAGAAAGAAAGAAAGAAAGAAAGAAAGAAAGAAAGAAAGAAAGAAAGAAAGAAAGAAAGAAAGAAAGAAAGAAATATTTCTATGACATGACATGACTGATTGTATTTTTCACACAAATTCTTGCCTTTCTGGAAAATGCTTATGATAACAAAGTGAAAATAAAGAGTACCTTAATTTTATTTATTTTGAAATGGTGCTGTCTAAAAATTATATTTTAGTACTTGTGCACAGCTCATGTGCTGGATAAATGATGCAGATTCCCTAGAAAAAGATCCATTATACTGTAGCTCTTTAACATAATGAGATATAGACCTAAATGCATTTAAACAACGTTTGTTCCTTTCCTCAATTTTGTATTTTTTTCATGGTATTGTTAATATTTCTGTGGAATTGTTCATTTTACTTTCAGGGTAATATGGAACTATAAGGATCAGATTACTGGTAAAAACTTTTTTGTGTCATCTAGCAGGCTTTTAAAGTTTAAGTGTCATAAAATGTAGCCATAATCGTGCTTGTAAAAAACTAAATCGTTTGCTTTTCATTTAGTCTGAATTATTAACAGATAACTCCCATTTAATCCAGTGTTTTGCCCAATGCTTATTTCTTTTTGAATTGCAGTTTTCGGCACATGGCTGTTCCCCTCCAGTTCATTTGTGTGCTTTTTCTGCTACCTAGTTTAATTGGTTTTAAAAGGTTTTTCCTCTCCACTACTTAAACAGTTTAAATAATCTTATTTGTCTTGCCACATTCGCCTTTGGCTTGCTCACTGGGGTCTTTTAAGTCATAATTAGGTATAATTGTCTGGAAAGCTGCTTCGAAACATAATGGAGTAGTGCTGTACAAATAAAAATGACTTGACTTAATTGGCCTAATTATGAATTTTGAAGCAAGGCGTGAAATGTTTGATGATAGTATAATTGTATTCCAGTTTATATGTGCAAATAAAATTTTGCTTAGTGGCTGTTCATACCATTAGTACGTACAGGACAACATTTTCGCAAGTCATTCATTTTCAGTGAGAGTTGATGATTTCTGGCAACATGAGTGACTGTGACTGTTGTTGGCAGGATGTGGGCAGGTCTAGTGATTCAAGCTAAGAAAAATGTCATGTATGCATATGAGTAGCAGTAATGCACCAACTCTCATTAGAAAGTTATCTTAATGACATGAGTGTTATAAACAATTCTGCAGTTATTCTATTTGGTGCCACTATATATGTTGTCTAGTTTTATCCTTGGGAAGAGTATCATTAAAATGTTAAGCTTATATGTTTGTATCTGTACAGGACATATGGAAGCTTGTTTCCATCAAAGGGTAAAATTTATCGCAAAGACAAATAAAAGGGAACAAAAAATATTTTTGAGAAATTTCATCATAAAACCTCAGAATTCTTGCAATTACTATGCAGTTGTTATTCTGCGGTGTGGGGATTTATTAACAAAATAAACGCAAAGCAGCGCCCCTTGCTGATGACTGCGACGCACAAACAAAACCAAAACACAATATCAAACCCAAGCCTGGTCCTCTCTTGTCCTTCACTGTCTTTACTCCTCCTTTTATCCATTCTGGAGCTCCTCCACGGGACTCAAGACCAGTGAGTGTCGCAGGTGTCGCTCATTCTCATTAACTCCACCGGCCTCGCTCTCTTTCCATGGCTCTCAGTTCAGCCCCTCTTGTCACAGCAAGAAAGAAAGTCAGAATTCTGAGAATAGATCTCAAAAAAAGACTGATTTATGAGATTAAAAATTTCTTTCTTTCTTTCTTTCATAGCAGAAATTGGTTTCTATATGTATATGATGTTTCTATACTGTTGTCCTATTCTGCAGAGACTACGGTGACTTTCAGGATGGATTTTAAACAATCACATTTCCACCGAGTGCTGCATTAGGTTGACACTAATAAGAATCCCCCACTAAATTAACACCTTAGAGGGTTCCTTTGGTCTTGTGAAAAAAAAAAAAAAAACCTTCATCTCACATCTTTTGTCAGTGATTGGCCGAGGCCTTATTCTGCTCCGCAGGGGCCAACAGCGGTCCCAAAGCCCAGGTTGTGTGCAGCTGTTGTGGGGACCACGAAAGCAGAACCTCTGTACGTCAGCTTCACAAGCTGCCTGTGGCTCAGTGGATGTGACCGATGCCAGAATCATTCCAGCTGCATATTCCAGAGAGGTTTCCAGCAGGATAGTGGCTTTTGCCCAATTCTGATTGTGCTCGGCTGGTGGTAACTCCCACATGTTTCTTGCTCTGTTATTAGGACAGGTGGTTAATAATGAGCTGTTGCATTGTGCTCCAGGTGTTCGGTCATTTGTGATGTTCTTATCATGATGGACTGTCATTATTATGAAATATAATTTTCATGCAAAAAATTACAAATTCTGATTTTGTAACCCATGTCATTACAAATCTTCTACAGGGAATAATGAAATTATTTATTATTATTATTATTATTATTATTATTATTTTAATGTATTACTTAAATTATTATTTTACAATAATAATAATAATAATAATAATAGCAACGACTGATATTTAGGCAAATTATCTTATGGTCTACTTTAGCTGTGATATGATGTGATATGATAACGTAATGTTCTAGCAATTTGAAATCAAGACACTTATAATTAATAATAATAATAATAATAATAATAATGATAGTACATTGTTATATTGAAATTAAATAAACAAATAAATAAATAGCTATTTTGAAAATAAATTTAAGAACAACAACTACAACTATAATAATAATAATAATAATAATAATAAATTGAATACATTTTACATGTAAATAAATAAATTATAGATAATAATCTGATTATATCTGCCTGTTGTTATGGACATTAATTAGTTCCACTCCCTGGACCTTTCATATGTGCAACAGCCAATGTAATAAAACGATTCAGAGAATTAGGTTCATCTCTTTAAATAAAATGACACTGTAATATCATAACATCATTTTGTACATATGTCGCCTGGGTTTACAATATTTTAAGTACTTGAGGCCTTGGGAACAACCCAAAACACGCTAGCAACCACGTAACAACGCTCTAAATACCTTTCAGATCATCTTAGCAACTACACAGCAAATCCCTGACAACCACTCCTGACTCGCAAGCTTCAATGATCCTGTTATCTCAAATAATCACGACAGGCCTAGATTGTCTTGTACTGGAGGGCACAGAAAACAAAATAATGCTTTTTGCTGCCATACGAGCACAAAAATAACTCTGTTATAGCATGCACCTATTCAAGTGGATGCCGTGTGGTTTTTTAACCTCGTATAGCAAGGCATTTTTTTGTTTGCGCTCTAGCTCTCTTGTGTTGCCTCAGGATTAGAAGAGATCAGAAAGGCATGGAGTGTGACAATGAAATCCTTATATTCTCACATGAACGTGTCAGAGCATCACATTTTCTTTATGAAGACAATGGAGTCTTTCTTCTAATTATAGAATAATTATATTTAGTTTTGATTGGTCATAGCAGCACTGTCAAGTTGTGATTAGATGGTTGCCATGGCCAAATCTTAAATGACAGGACTGTTGAAGATGCGAGATGGATGGCTCATTCAGACAGATTAGGGAAAACAAGCTTTTTTTATGGATACAACAACACATTCAGATAGGAAGTTAAATGAGGATGAATAAATGAATCCACTTAAGCATGTAATCAGAGGTTTTGGTGCGCATGTGTTTGTAACAATAAGCATTTAATTTGTTTGCTCACAATCATCAACTTTTAAATAATCTTTTTCTTAGAGATGAAAGATTCTTCTTCTTCTTCTTCTTCTTCTTCTTCTTCTTCTTCTTTCCAAGGATAAAGCAGGGTTCTGAACCATATCGGAAAAAGGGTACGATGCTGGCAGCATGTGACCCTTACCATACATGGATTTTAGAAAGTCAGCAGGATGTTCAGCATGTGCACTTACCATAAACCTGGATCATGGAGATTTGGGGAGTGGAGTACTTAACTCTTATATTAAGAGGTTGACTCACCTACTTGACCCTTGCACATAACACAACTCATGAGAGTAACATGCTCAATGTGACCCATCAAGCTATGGAGGGGGCACTGTTGCTTACGGTTCATCTGGGGGGGGGGGGGGGTGACTTCTTCACAGACACATGATAGGGCTTCAGGGAGTGATGTACTCATAGGAGATCCTCCAATTGAGGGTGATCACTGCCAACTCAATCATAAGGGCAGTCACATGATGGGAACTCCAGGTAGCAGCATGCTCATAAGTGTAATGAGGGGAACATTGCCAGGCTCAAATACAGAGGCAGTCATCATGGAGGCCAGAGGAATGGCCTAAAATCTACCTGGTATGGTTGCTTCATGCAGAGGACTCAACCCTCGAAGATAAGAGAGAGACTTAGAAGCTCACCCTGGGAGCGGCATGCTCATAGGTGACCTCTAGCTTGAGGGTAGCACTGCCAAGCACAACCATTTCTTAGCTCAGCTGCACATGGGGCTCCCCAACTGCTCACGGGGCTCTGGGAGCTGAATTCTTAACTCCCAGATTGAGAGGAGAACACACACACTCAATGCTCAATCTCATACCTCAGTATGAGAGGGGGTCCCATACAGCTAGGCTTAAAAGACTTGTGGGTAGGTCCACCCTTAGGACCTAGGGAAGCAATGCCAGCTCAACTCCGAGAGCAGGTCGGGACCCAAAGCCATTCATGCACAGGATGGGCTCCAATACTCAATAAGAGGCCTTCAAAAAAGGAAGTGTCATCACATTCATACCTCAGGGACAATGGTGTACTCAGAAAAGGGAGAGTTAACCGATTCAACTATATTGGCAGTATAACAGGGAGGTACAGTACATTGAGGGCCTGATGACCTGTCATAACAGCAGAGTGGAGTTTTTAAGAGCGGAGTTACTTAGCAACTCAAAAAGAGGAGACCCAGACCCTAGATCCAGACCATAAGTAGCAAGTCCTATATGGCTGAAAGGACAACATAGTGTTACTGTATAATACCAAAGTTAGGGAACCAGGTTCTGCACCATGATGTACTCGTAGGTTGCCCTCAGGAGCACAAGGGGAGTACAGTCAAGCTTATAGCCCCAGACAACAGGGTACTCTACCATGAAGTAGGAGCAGCTCCGTTCAAGGCCAAGCATCAAGGAGGCTCGCAAGAATACACTTGAGAAAGAGGAGGAGCCTAATTGCTTAGTAGGAGGCCTTACAACCCAAGAGGTCCCCAGAGCTGGAAGATGTCCCAACGCATTGGGCCTGACTCTCAGACAGAGGAGGCTCACAGAGAGTCACACAACCCTAAAATGTAAGTAAAGCCGCACAATATGGGCTCCCAGGGTGCATTATAATGTGACGATCTGAGAACAAAATATGAAGCATATATGTCCTGACAACTGCAGATTCAATATCAACATTTCACATAACGAATGCATAACAAATTTGGAAACAGCAAGAAATATCCACAAAGAAATAATTACAATGATTACAGTGAGCACATTCAACTCTCTCGATAGCAGAACACACGTTTCTCACCCATACACACAACACACAGTTGTGTGAAACCGTGGGTATATGGAGTACTGCATCTGAGGAGAGAGAATGCACTCCTAGTCGTGCTTGGCTGCTAACATAACAAAGGAAACTGAAGACTTTTTATACTCTGGTCACACTGATGATGACATCACAGGCTGTCGCTCGGACAATGTTTAGACATGTGTTTCAGACACCGGTCACGTCGAAGGTGTTCCCCATAGCGACTGCCAGGTGATGCAGTTCAAGTTGCTCGAAAGAGAATGGAAGTTAATAGGAACCTAAACTATTTGGTATTTATTTTGTATTCAGCAAAAAAAAAAAAAATGCATACAGGTTTGGCACAACATGAGGTTGAATATATGATGACAGAATTAAAATTTTTGATTGGACTATTATTCATGCATGTTCCTGATGTTATTGTGAATTAATTATTAGTACATGTTATTTTGCCTCTGTAAAATTTAATCAAAGAAATACAATTCCATCATCCTCTGAAATTATCATCTTTTTTTCTTTTTCTTTTTAGGCCACATAATCTATTGGATAATGTATAATGTGCAGTCTGGTTCCAATCTAATATTATAAATGACCGCCTCACATTAATTTCCAGTGTATAAACTGAAGTCCCATGATATATTATTTCCATTGAATGTGCTTTAATTTGTGTTCCATTTGGTACATATGTCACATTATGAAAGTAAAAAAGGGTTGTGATTCACATCAGCAGAGTTTCCATCCATCCTTCTATTCTCCATAGGCATCAGAATATACTCGATGGATTACCAGGTATCCGGAGCTCTGTATAAAAAAAAAATATATATATATATATATATATATATATATATATATATATATATATATATATATATATATATATATATATATATATATATATATATATATATATCATGTTTAATCATGTTGTTTTAAACATATGTTTTTGTTTATTCTTTGGAACACAAAACTTTCCCACAGAATAGTCTTCCACACAACTCTTTTCCACACAATGACAGTTTAGTTTATAAGCTGCAAAAAAAAAAAAAAAATCATATAGGATAATTTATGGTGTCTGTGACCTCTAGAGACAAATATATTGAACACACTTGACTATAATGACCATGACATTGAAAAATGGTAGATGACTCCTATTCACATAGGACTCAATACATTTATAAGCTGCATGTAACAGCATAACGTTTTATTTAAACTATGTGTGAATATATTTCCTGTGCCTCTTTCCAGATGCGGTCAGGCTGTGTTTAACCTTGACTTGTTTGACTGTATTCACAGTCACATAATGAGACCATCTGTTCAACTCCCTTTTCACATTTATTGTATGTCATACAGTAGTGAGTCTGCTCTGCGTGTGCCTCTTCTGCTTCACACCCTCAGAAACTTGCTTTCACATGCAATGAATAGGTGTATGAAAGCCACAGGTGAATCACATGAGACTAGCTTGATAATAAGTCATACTATATGGTCAGGCTTTTTAAATAATTGCTGTGCAGTCTTGATTGTTTCATGTTTCATCGTTTTTATAAATGGCTCACTGAATCATTGACTCGTTCAAAAATGAATAATTTAGTAACAAAATCTGTTGTGTGTTGCTCGGAGATGCGCGACTGTTCTGCTGTGGCTTTGATTAGGACTATTTTTGTTAGCGAAATGGAGCAAAAATGATCCACAATGTCTCTAAAATGTAAGCCAGTTAATATTACTTGTTTAACTAAATTTGTATAAAATCAATATCACATTTGCAATCGAGCTGGTCGTGTGATGTTGCATATTATATAGAATATTTATATATTTTTTTCTACCACAGTATGTCTGTTCAGGTTTGTTTCTTTGTGTGTGCTGTTGCGCTTCTACTATTGATTTCTCCACGAGGCTTGATACTGTCAATATATGATCTGCTTTTAGTCACCGTTTACAATGAAAATAATAAAATCAGAATCGTTCTCGCCAGAGTTTCTGTGCTAGTTATTGTTTGTTATTAAAATTTTGAACAGGTTACTTGTCCCGTAGGGCAAGTAAAATTCTCTTTTACTTGCCCCTCCACAAAATCCACTTAATCCACAAGTGTTAATGTCGAGCCTTGATTTAAGATTTTAAAGAGAATTTACATTACAGTCTCATTGAGTTTTGTAATGGCTAAATTTAATTGAACAAAATTAAATGAAAATATATATAAAAAAAAAAAAAAAAAAAAAACCTTTAGCAACACAGGCATAAATAACACTTTAAAATAGAAAACATTTTAATATAAAATATATTACTGTTAAATTATAATATTGCTGTTTTTACTTCATTTTTGTTCAGATAAATACAGTCTAGGCAAACACAAAATACCTCATTTAAAAGTATTAAAAATCTTAATTACTCAGAAATTTGGATCAGTAGTGTAGTCACACGTCATGAAGGAGGGACAAGTAGATACTGGGGGTTACTATACTTGGAATTTATTTGAATAAAACAAAAGTTTACACACTGGAACTTAGGCAAGACATTTAAGAGATAATTAACACAGCTGGAACTTAATGACCTAATAATGAAACAAGGACAGGAACAGGAAATACAAATATGGTCACAAGAAGGAGGGAAACACAGGACAGAGTCTGACATAATGCCCCCCTCCGGATAAAATATGTTTTATTAACAAGGTTCGGAAGGAGCGCGTCAGATACTTAGCCTAATCAACACCGGTGAACAACAAAAAGTGAAACAACAAAAGTTTACACAGTGGAACATTGGCATTGACATTTAACAGCCAATGCTAGAGACAGGGAAACACAGGGCTTAAGTAGAAGGACTAAACAAGATAATTAATAACACACAGCTGGAACTTAATGACCTAATAATGAAAAAGGAACAGGAAATCCAAATATGGTCACAAGAGGGAGAGAAACACAAGATAGATATATACAGTATGTGAACTGTTTTCAGTTGTGGGAAGATCCTGCTTAAAAGGTATGATGACGAGTTTTCAAGTAATCTTGGTCCGATTAAATTGACCACACGAGACGATTTCATATTTTTTCTTTTAAACTTTTCATCAATGAAAATAAGCATTTTAGATGCTGTTGCAACAAAATGAAGAGCAAATGATGCTCATTAAGTGTGTAACTGATGAAAATATATATATGTTCAATCTAAATTACACAATGTTATTCCAACTTGAAACATGAAAGGGCTTAGAGTTTCCTTCTGGTGGTTAGATTATAGCTGAACGTGTTTCTGTTATTTAGTGCCATTAAATCTAGCCTGGCAGGGGAAAATCTATTTGCACTTATCAGCAAACATATAGCACAGTGTAATCCAGTTCACAAATGAAGGACTCTCACGAGAAGGATCTTTTAATGAATTAGTCCATTAGTGATGAATTGTTATATTGCGCATACTAAACTGTTATATTGCACATACTACAGTAGTTCAGATTACTGTTTTAACTCTACATCTGCAGTTTAGTGTAATTTAGGACCTAATTGAGATATATAAAGATAAATAATGCACTTGTCTGGTGTATTTTCTTCTTCATATTTGTTACTGCTACGGTATGACTTAAGAATACTTGGAATACAGCTTGGAATACAGTCATGGACAATTCCCATGCAATTTCTTTCTTTCTTTCTTTCTTTATTTTTTTGCTTTTTGAACTTGACAACCTGTTTTACTGTAAGTAAAGAGCTGCTTGGTCTTCTTTTGTATTCCATGGAAGAAAAAGTAATACAGGTTTGCCACTAAATAATTCACTCTGAGAGAATGTTCATTTTTGGTGAATGTTCCTTTAAGAATGGTGTTTAAAACAATTGCAGAAATTGCAGAGATACATGCTGGGGTGAAAGAGTTGCTATAGAACACTTGTCCTTCTGATCTCCTCGTTTGATCTTGCTTAATTAAGCAGCTTATCATTTCTCAACTCAGCTCAAATCATTACAGTTCTTTTTTTTTTTTTTTGGTGTATACTCTATGCTCGACTTGCAAATGGACAGTTTTAAAGGTGCCATCTTTCATGTCTGGCAAAAAAATATCAAGTCATACTCCACATTCCATACCAGATGGGGGTAGTATGCCTCAATAAAGTGAATTGGTCTACTCTAGAGTAACAAACGAGAAACGGCATAGTCTCTATGCTCCGCCCCTACCTTCACAACAACCCTAGAGCATAGCCGAAGCCTATAAGACAGCGGTTCTCAATTGCAGTCCTCTCGCCCCACTGCTCTGCACATATTGAACGTTTCTCTTAGCGCTTCAGACATTTGTTCTATTCGAACATAAGTGCCCTGCGAAGTGGACCTCACAGGATATTCAGCCATGATTCCAGTTCGAAGCGAACGTAGCTATATGTTCCAATCAAAGTGCATTGAAGTGTGCAAGACGTGAATTTGTATTGATTTACAGAGGTATATGATGTCACAGTTGTCCATGTTTAAAGACGCTGCACAGCACAAATCAGTGAATGAATGTTAACAAAGAGAAACGTGCAAAATATGCAGAGCAGTGGGGCGCGATGACTGGAATTGAGAACCGCTGCTATAAGAGGACGTTTTGCCTCCAGAGGAATGTTGGGTGATGTCAAGTGATTTTGAAACATGACATCTTCAAGCTACTCCCCTTCACCTTTACCAGTGAATATGTTCCTATTTGTTTTGTTCATATTACATTTTGAGTTGTATATACACATTATTTGAATTAAATTAATTAGCCACACATAAATTAAGCCACACATCAATTTTCTCACTTACAGAAAAACCACGAAGCAAAGAGGACACGGAGACCAACAGACTAGACAGAGCAGGTTAGTTATGATATAAAAAAATGGGTAAGTTATAGCTAGCTAATTATCAAACGCAGCTACGGTTAACCATCGCTAACATTAGCACGTATATCGAACAGCCTTCGATACATTTCTATGTTATAACTTCCGGAAAAAAATACACAAACATATAATAAAAACTTCTAGCGAAATACTAACAGCATCTAACTTACCAATCCAAAAGAAATGTTGCAAGTTCGGTGTCGAACCTCATTTCTTTCAGGTCCATCAGTTGTCTCCAGCGATTGAAAGCAGTGCCAATGTTTACTCTGGTTCGGCTCCTTTTCTTATCGGATTTGATTTGTGATTCCGAGCGCAGTTGTTTCCCTGTAGCGGGTGGTGGTCTCTTGCCAAGGGCTTCTATTAATTATAAGTAACTTTACAACTACATTTAAACTTATTCTGCTAACCCAGTCTACTAATAGCCTAATGAGAGTCATAAAAAAAACCCAACAACTTTATATTAATTCATTTAGGAATGTGTTTATATTAAGAGCATCATATATAATTAATTTGCCTCTAGCAGCACCAAACAGGGGTGCATTTCCCAAAAGCATAGTTGCTAACTAAGTTAGCAACTTTGTTGGTTGCAATACAATTTCCCATTGCCAACCAACTTAGTTGCTAACAGGTTAGCAACTATGCTTTTGGCAAATGCACCCCAGATTTGTTAAAATAATGATTGTTTTCAAAAGGTTTCAAGAACAGTCCCTTGGATAAGCAGGACAAACAGGTAGTCTCACCCCAAACTTAAATTTTTGGTTGAGCCAATGTTACTGTTTGGGAAATCTGCGTATGAAGGTTTTCTTGGAAAAAAAAATATTGACTAATACTATTCATACTAAAATGTATTGTAATTTGCAAAAAAAAAAAAAATAATAATAATAATACTAAATAAATACATACATGTAAAAAATAGGATCAAACAAAACCATATATGCATAGTCTAGATGTTTATTTTTATAGCACTTATAGCACACTTTTAAAGCACGGAAAGTTTTTATTGGCATAAAACACTTCTCCATATAAAACACATATCCAAGTATATATATTTATATATATATATATATATATATATATATATATATATATATATATATATTTGGATATGTGTTTTATATGGAGAAGTGTTTTATGCCAATGACTAACCTCATGGCCATTAATTTGGAACATTCCAAATCCATTAAAAGTAGAACAAGATTGAGAACAAATTTGTGTGCATACTAGTGTTATTTTGTGTACAAATATCAAAGAATCCACACAATTGTTAGTGAATGAGACCCATTATCTCTTTAGTCACCAGACTCAAAGTCACAATTCGAGAAATGTTCATAACTGACCTTCGTTCATGGAGTGTACAGCAGTGGGTGTACTGAACACACGTGTTTTTTTTTTGTTTGTTTTTTAGATCTGCTGTGTATTTTGAGTGGATGTGTTAATTGAGCTGCCTTTTGTAGGAAGAAAGTGCTAATTTTCTCAACTGCCTGACTAACATGCCATTAAAGCTCCATTCTGAACTTGACTTGAGCTGAAGCACTCTCGTTAAAAATATGAAGTGATTTAGGGATGCAGCAATTAACCAATTTTACTATTAATTGTGCTTAAAAATGTCATGGTTAATTAATCATAAAGGCTTTGCTGCACCGAGTGTTCCTCTTCAGGAACTCGAGCTGCGTCAAATCGCTTTGGGGAAGGTGCCCAGCGTTGGCATCAGCTTCGCGTATTTCAGCAAGCGCTCTGTGTGTGCATGTCATTCTGTCTTGTCAGTCTTATTTATTGTTGTTTGTCACTATTAGCTCCTCAAAGAGTAAGCAATAGTCAAAGAGCAAAGTTAAGACGAGACATCTGAAAGGCGAATCCAGATCGTGTTTCAGATTGTGTGTTCATCACGAGTGGGAATACACGGTCTGTGCGCGGTCTGCCTGGGATTGAGGCACGCTGTTTCGGCTCTTGAGGGAGCCGACTGCCTGCACTGGTACAAGCCAGTGTGGACGCTTTGATCCCGGAGGACTCTCTCGAGGGGGAGTCTTCGCCAGCGTTCCTTGCGGTGTCGGTCCCGCTTCTGCCTAGGCGGAGCGGCGCCTGCACACGCTGGGTTCGCAGATAAGATCTGCTGGAGGGTATGGAGACGGGCGTGTCCCTATCTCCTACCTCACCCACCAGATCTGCCCGATCTCCGGGTCCGGAAGCCCGAGTTCTGCGGTCCTTCCCCCCCGAGTGACGGCCGTGACGCACCGCCTTTTTTTCTCCGAGGAGATTAAAACGGAGGGCGTCGATGAGCTCGCAGTTGCACAAACATAAGCTGCATAAACATCAGTTGCACAGACAAACAGTTACACAAGCATCAGTTACACAAATATATTATGCCTAACTGTATAACGAGCAGCATTAATGAGGAGTGCAACTCACGCAGTCAGAGAGAAAAAATAAAATAAGGGGGCTGACTGTGCTTCTCGTATATCTAAGGACGGGGCGTAGACGGCTCTGCCTATCTCCACCCGTATTCCCTAGATTTAGAGTACATTCTTGAGGTTCGGAAGCACGCGAAGCGGTTCCTTCCCCCTCTGTGAACCTCGCAGCTGCAGCTACTTATCTCCGAGGAGATTAATATTGTTTGTGTGACTAAGCGGCTCGTGTGTTGCCGAGGCAACGTGTGTACTACATCATTTTCAGTTTTGATGTAAATCTTACCAAAACCAGACCGTCTTTACTCATCTGATTGGTTAACTGCATTAATTCTGAGGAATTAAATTCAGTATCTATCTGACTTGAGAAGTTAGATATGAATTATACCAACAAGGCAGACCGTGTTTACTCGTCTGATTGTTTGTTTGCATTAAATTCTGAGGAATATAATGACACTTACCTCACTCTGAGAAATTATATATATATACTGGAGGGGCTGCTGGGCAGGAGCAGCCCTCTCAGTCATTAGTCAGAGGGTTTTCCCAGCCTAACCCCCAATTTCCACCAGATGCGTAACGGCTGCGTTACGGCTCCGGCACGGCGGCGGAGTCAATAGGTTTCCATTAAAGTCAATGAGTGTATTTCCACTGAATGCATTACAGCTGCGTTCCGACTCCGGCGATCCGCAGCCCTCCGGAGCAGATACGCAGAGCTTCTATTTTTGCCGGATGCCGGAGCGCTCCGCAGCACTACAGGGCAGAGTACGCAGGACAGGAAGTCGAGTGACAAAACAGAACAGCCAGAAACAAAATAAAAGATCTGTTTAATTTTCAAAATAAAATACACTGTGCTCATATATCCCTACACTACACCTTGAAAACGTCATAATGGGCGGAGACAGGCTTGTTGAAGTTTTAACCCCGTTGACACGATGGATGAAGAAATGAAAAGAGAAAAGAAAAGAGTTCTATCCTATACTCCCTCGGATGGAAAACTGTTCCTGGTTTGGTAGTTCTGTTTATAGAAACTACATATCGCGCGATCACACCAGAATTCCATGGGGCATCGTGACGTCAGCTGTCAGTCATGACCGCAGCCGTTCCGCAACAAATACGGACCTGGTGGGTATTGACGGACGACGGAACACGGAGCTGTCACGCAGCGGAGCCGTAACGCAGCCGTTACGCATCTGGTGGAAATTGGGGGTAAGGCGGATCTGAGGGCAGTACTTCAGGCTGTGAGGCCCTCGGTTAAGAAGTCCTGACACGTTTCGGTCACGAATGCAGAGGGCGGCCCCTACTGGGGTTTTTCTGCACACAGTAGAAAAAGCTACTGATTCAGTTCGGCTCTGCACCGCCGATACTCAACGGGGTTATTCCGACGATAGTCGGCCCTGGGCAGGGTCTGGTTATGGAACAGGAAGTGAAAACCCTATTAGAGAAGGAGGCCATCGAGGTGGTCCCTCCTCAAGACAGGGAGTCCAGGTTCTACAGCCGGTATTTCACAGTTCCAAAGAAGGATTGCGTCCGATTATAGACTTGAGGGTCTTAAATCGTTCAGTTATGAGATTGAAGTTCAAATGCTCACGATCAAGCATGTTGTAGGCCAGATCAGGTCCGAGGACTGGTCTGTCACAATATATCTCAAAGATGCATACTTCCACATTTCCATCCTTCCACAACAAGGGAAGTTTCTGAGGTTCACTTTCGGGGGCGAAGCCTACCAATATCGAGTACTTCCCTTCGGCCTTGCACTCTCACCCCGCACGTTCACAAAATGTGTAGACGCGGCTCTGGTTCCCCTGCACATGCAGGGCATCCGCATTCTCAACCACATCCACGATTGGTTTATTTTAGCTCAGTCAGAGCAGGTTGCGGCTTGGCATCGAAATGTCGTTCTTGCACATTTGGGGGAGCTGGGTTTGAGACTGAACGCCAAGAAGAGTGTACTTTCTCCGGTTCAGAGAACCACCTATCTAGGCGTAGTATGGGATTCGACCGCGATGCAGGCACGATTGTCCCCTGCTCATATCGAGTCGTTCCTCACCTCAGTCGAGAGAGTCAGAGAAGGCCAGTCACTTACTGTCAAACAATTTCAGAGATTGTTGGGTCTGATGGTAGCTGCGTCCAACGTGATACCTCTTGGCCTGCTGTACATGAGACCCCTACAGTGGTGGCTCAATACCAAGGGATTTTCCCCGAGGGGCAATCTACTTCGCACTATCAAGGTCATGCGGCGCTGCCTCCGTGCCTTAGGCATGTGGAAGAAACCTTGGTTCTTGAATCAGGGCCCGGTGCTGGGAGCTCCTTGTCGCCATGTAATACTAGCGATGGACCCATCTCTCACCGGCTGGGGTGCAGTCATGAGTGGCCACCCTGCCCGTGGTCTGTGGAGCGGTCGCCATCTAACATGGCATATCAATTGTCTAGAAATGCTAGCAGTTTATCGTGCACTGAAGCACTTCCTCCCAGACCTAAGGGGTCACCATGTGTTGGTGCGCACCGACAACACATCGGTGGTCTCTTACATCAACCACCAGGGAGGTCTGCGTTCGCGCCCTTTGTACAAGCTGGCGCACCAGACCCTGGTGTGGTCCCAGAGCAAACTCCTCTCATTAAGAGCAGTATATATTCCTGGGAAACTAAATATGGGAGCAGACATACTGTCGAGGCAGGGGCCGAGGCCCGGGGAATGGAGACTTCACCCAGAGGTGGTGAAGCAGATACGGAGAGTATTTGGCAGGGGCTCAAGTAGACCTATTTGCGACTCAAGAGACATCACAATGTCCCCTTTGGTTCTCTCTAGTTCATCCAGCTCCTCTGGGACTGGACACTATGGTACAGACCTGGCCGAGGCTTCGTCTGTACGCCTTTCCCCCTTTTGCTCTGCTCCCGGGAGTTCTGCGAGAGTACGCCGGGACGGGGTCCGTCTGTTATTAGTAGCCCCGCTCTGACCGGGCCGAGTATGGCTCTCTATTGGAGATACCGATCAGGACAGACCTACTCTCACAGGCGCAGGGTACGATAATTCACCCTCGCCCGGAGTTGTGGAAGCTGTGGGTGTGGCCCCTGAGGGGGCACAACTGTTAGCAGCTGGTCTCTCAACTGAGGTTGTTGGGACCCTCCTCCAATCCAGAGCTCCCTCAATGAAGAAACTGTACGCCCTGAGGTGGAAACTCTTCACCTCATGGTGCAGAGACTGCCAGCTAGACCCAGCAAACTGCCCAGTTGGTACAGTTCTGGAGTTTCTACAGGCCAGGCTCTCTGCAGGGTTGACCCCCTCCACGCTGAAGGTTTACGTAGCGGCCATTGCGGCCTACCACGCCCTTCTCGATGGCCAGTCTTTGGGAGGACACCCCTTAGTTACATGTTTCCTCCATGGTGCGCTGAGGCTGAGACCTCCAGTACGGTCCCGTGGTCCCCCCTGGGACTTGGGTGTGGTGTTAGAGGCTCTTTGCAAATCTCCATTCAAACCGATTCAAGATATCTCAGACAGACATCTGACTCTTAAAACCGCCTTTCTGTTGGCCATTACCTCTCTGAGGAGAGTAGGAGATTTGCAGGCCCTCTCAGTGGCCCCTACCTATCTTTATTTTGCACCTGGCATGACCAAAGTGTTCATATACCCTCGAGCGGGATATGTTCCTAAGGTGCCCTCTATCACACCACAACCTGTAGTGCTGAAGGCCTTCTGTCCTCCTCCCTTTCGGGAGCCCGACCAAGAGAAGCTAAATTGTGTGTGTCCAGCTCGAGCGCTGGATGCATGCGCCAACAGAGCTGCCCTGTGGAGAAAAATGGACCAATTGCTTGCATGCTGCGGTCCCCCCAAGAGGGGTTTTCCTGCTTCTAAGCAGACTATTAGTCGTTGGATAGTTCAGACTATCAACGCCACTTTGAGTCCTTTGGTCATCCCCTGCTGTCGGGAGCCAAGGCTCACTCTACATGGGGTATGGCGGCCTCCAAGGCCTTTCTAGCAGATGCGTCCATCCTGGACATCTGCAATGCTGGGGGTGGTCCACGCCTTCTACTTTTGCAAGATTCTATGGCTTAGACATGCCAGTCACTGCAGGCACTTCAGTCCCCTCGTCCTAAGCTGTGCTCTTCGGATACACACTAGGCAGGTGTTTGGTAGGCTGGCGGCGTTGGTACTCGTTCCCCAAAGCGCATTTGACGCAGCTCGGGTTCCTGAAGAGGAACGTCTCTAGGTTACGTATGTAACCCTAGTTCCTCGAGGGAACGAGACGCTGTGTCTCGGAGCCATACCCCCGGCACCCCTGCCGGCGCTTGCTGGTACTCGAAGCTGAAGCCAGCTGCACGGCTCGTGCCTTCATAGCTTCCTGGTCGCTTACGTCACCCCGCCTGTGACGTCACGCTCTTCTATAAGACAGATTAGATATCATATTCAGAGTCGCTCACGCTGGGCGCGTTCCCCAAAGCGCATTTGACGCAGCGTCTCGTTCCCTCGAGGAACTAGGGTTACATACGTAACTTAGAGACGTTCCTATTGCACAAAATGGTACTGTTGCAAAATGAAAACAAAATTACACCAGAAGTGCACCAGTTTAAAATGGCATGTTTATCAGAGACACGAAGGCTACTACACACTAGATTAACAATGATAGAGGAAACAAACTGCAAAGCTTTTTTTCCACCAAATAAATGCCTGAAGTTGATAGTGTGGGAGCATTTTGGTTACACCAAGAATGACCAGGAATGACATCATTGAAATATTGCCATAAAAAGTTGCTGCTAAACGAGCGAATACGTAAGGGATCATGAATGGCTAGCAGCAATTTTAATGCACAACGTGAAGGCAAGAACCACCCGACGTGAAGCTATGGCTCATTAGCTCTAGCATTCTGCCCGCTTCAAATCAGACAGAGATGAAATAGTGCAGTAAGATCACTTTTGTTTGAACGAGTTAATTATAACATTTACTAGAATTAATTATTTGATTGATCAATTGAGAGAGAGAGAGAGAGAGAGAGAGAGAGAGAGAGAGAGAGAGAGAGAGAGAAACCACAATCTCCAGTCTCGCAAACTAAAATAATGGACGTGATTTTCTCAGGCCACATGTAAAATTAGATTAATTACTAAAATGAATATGTATGAAGGACAGTTGATAACAATAACATTCTCCTCATTAACAGTTTACCCTGATGGATAAATGAAGTTAATAATAGTCTTATATTAATAATAACAATAAAATTTAAATAACATTTTGATTTATTATCCCTGTTATAGTATTGTTTAAGTCAAAAACCAACAAAATCAGGATTGTCGAATCCCTATTCCACAGTGCTGAACAGCTTGGAAATGGAACCCACTGCTATTTGTATTGAATGAATGGAGATGTGGGTGGATTGGCTTTGTTTTTCTGAATTCATGTTTTAAGAGTTAGAGGTAATGAAGCTTGGGAGTTTAACGATTGAATCTGCCTCGAGTAGTTGGAAGGCTTTGTTTCTTAAAATATTCCCTATATAGTAGAAAAAGGAGTCTTTGATCCAGTTGGACAGTGGGTGTTGTGGATGGTGTAAGGGAAACAGGTCAATTTAGCTCAAAGGGAGTCATTTAAAATTTTAAAGGGAATTTGAACAGAATCACTGTTTCACGGCTGATCACTGAGACGCCCTGCGATTCACTGAACGAGCCGTTTAACATTAATCTGCACTGGATATTAATATCCAAACTATAGTGAAAACACTATCAATTAGGACAGTAACAAGATCGGCAGTTTAAGACATTAACTTGTAAGCACAAAACACAAGATACTTCTCTTTTCAATATGAATAAGGCTTTATTAGATTAAGACATATAAACTAATCTAGCACATAAACGCACGCACTCACACATTCACACAAGTTGCAGGAAGATTGAAAGTTAGGGAAAGATGAGTTTAAGAGAATGGAAATGTGGAATCCAGAACACGAAACTCTCAAACGGAAAAGAAAAGAAGTAAAGTTTGACGAGACTAGGTGGTGTTTCTTCTCATTGTGGCTAAGTAGCAGCAGGCGTGCAGGCCGAAGCACGCTGGAACCGCGCTCAAAGAACAGTGATGACTAAAAGCATGGCTAAAAGCTAAAGCTAAGAAGCAAAGCTAAAAGCTAAAAGCGAACTAAAAGCAGGCATGACTAATAGCAGAAGCAAAGCTAAAACGTACTCGGTTACTAAACGTAACCTCGGTTCTCTCTAGAAGAGCGAACGAGTACTGCGTCTTAGCTAAGACGCTACGGGAAAAGTCTCTTTTCACGAAATACTAAAGCAAAAAATTATCCTTAATTTTGTATTTTTGTAAAGCGCATTTGCAGCAGTACACAGCCATAGGCGAGATGGCTCGTTCGCTCATTGGCTTGTTCTGCGGCAACTGCACAGCCTATCGAGCGCGGGCTGATGCTTCGCGCCCTTCTTGCCACTTCCCGCCGAAATGGGTGTGGCCCAACCTATAAAAGGAGCTCAAAAAGGCTGACTCACCTGATTTATTTCATCGCCGAAGCGAACCAGAGTGAATCGTGCGCATGGCAGAGAACGCAGTACTCGTTCGCTCTTCTAGAGAGAACCGAGGTTACGTTTAGTAAACGAGTACGTTCTCTTACGAGAGCTCTCTCGTACTGCGTCTTAGCTAAGACGCTACGGGAACCCAATGTAAAACGCCGTGCGCGCAGGGATCACACACCAATAAACCTGAAGCAACGCCCAGGATTTACAGTGCACAGTCACCTGAGGGACTCACAGAGAGTCCAGGACAGAAAAGGGAAAAAGCCCTCCGTCCTATATCTAGCAGCATCCGTAGATGCGGCAATATGACATCACACAGCCGAGGCAAGGCCTGACCAATGTGGCAATGCGGGTCTTACGCAATACTGCCCATATAACAGTCGGCAGCGCATAGCGCCCGTGAACTCAGAATTCCCCTCAGGGCCCTGATTCGACTATACCGACAACAGCCTTGCTTGCAAGGCGGGGACCTCCAGGTTATAGAACCTGATGAATGTAGACGGCGAGGCCCAACCTGCCGCCATACATATATCCTGCAAGGAGATCCCAGTAGACTACACCCACGACGAGGCGACGCCTCTTGTGGAGTGTGCTCTGACGCCCAACGGGCACTGAAGGCCCCTGGAAGCGTAAGCTAACGCTATGGCGTCAACTATCCATCTGGATAGAGTCTGTCTCGAAACAGCCATTCCCTTGGAACGTCCACCGAACGAGACAAACAGCTGCTCCGTCTGCCGAAAGGCAGCAGAGCGAGACACATAAGCTCTTAAAACCCTGACAGGGCAAAGAAGACTCGAGTCTCCATCCTCCCCTGACACCGGCAGGGCAGACAGGGCAATAACCTGAGCCCGAAACGGTGTGTTGAGGGATTTCGGCACATAACCGTGCCTAGGTTTTAGTATGACCCTTGAGTAATTGGGCCCAAACTCCAAGCACGACTGGCTCACCGAGAGCGCGTGCAAATCACCCACACGCTTCACAGAAGCGAGAGCCAACAAGAATACTGTCTTGAACGACAGATGCTGAAGGCTAACCGATTGGATAGGCTCAAAAGGGGGACCCTTCAAGGCCTCCAAAACCGCCGCGAGGTCCCACATAGGGACTGACGGAGGTCTGGGAGGATTCAGCCTCCTAGCTCCTCTGAGGAACCGGATGACTAAATCGTTCCTTCCTATTGACTGACCGGACGCCGTTTCGGAAAACGCCGCGATGGCCGCCACATAAACTTTGAGCGTGGATGGGGCTCTGCCCTTATCCAACAGCTCCTGTAGGAAGGAGAGGACCTCCGTCACCTCACAACTAAGGGGTGAATAACCTCGAGCTGTGCACCAGCTGGAGAACACCGACCACTTCGAGGCATACAGACGTCGTGTCGACGGAGCTCTAGCCTGAGTGATGGTATTTAGCACTCCCACTGTGAGATCAGCAGGTAACCGTTGAGCGCCCACACATGGAGGGACCACAACTCCGGTTGAGGGTGCCAAATCGAGCCCCTGGCCTGTGAGAGGAGGTCCCTCCTCAACGGTACCGGCCACGGGGCGACATCTGCTAACTGCATCAAATCTGGGAACCATGGTTGGTTCTTCCAAAGAGGTGCTACAAGCAGTATTGAACATCTCGTTTCTCTCACCCGTTCTATCACCTGCGGAAGGAGGGAGACGGGAGGGAACACATAAAGCGGGCAGCACGGCCATCTCCATGACAGCGCGCTTTCGTTCTTGGAAAAGAACGCCATGCCAAATCTCTCCCACAACAGCCGGACTGTTTGCGGGTGTAGAGACCATTCGCCCATAGGAGCATTGCCTCTGGACAGCCTGTCTGGACCCAGATTCTGCAGTCCAGGCACATGCACTGCTCTCAGTGAGCGCACGTTGCGCTAAGCCCAAACCAGGAGGCGTTCCATCAGCCTGCACAGGTTTCGGGACCCGAGACCGCCCTGGCGATTTATGTAGGACACCACGGACATGTTGTCCGCACGGACTACGACGTGGTGATCCTTGATATGGGGACAAAAGCGCGTCAGCGCGTTCTCCACTGCCAGCATTTCCAGGCAGTTGATATGATGGAGCTTTTCCCGTTCTGACCATAGGCCAAAGGACGGTCTGCCTTCGAGCAGCGCTCCCCATCCTGAAGTGGAGGCGTCCGTCGACACCATTTTCACACTCTGGGAAGTCCCCAGGCTTACACCTGATCGGTACCAGCCGTTCGCTGTCCAAGGTGCTAGAGCCGCAACACAGCTCTGATCGACCTTGAAATGCAGCCGGCCAGACGCCCACGCTCTGCGCGGCACCCGAGCCTTCAGCCAGAACTGCAGGGGGCGCATGCGGAGCAGGCCCAGCCGCAGAACCGGAGATGCTGAGGCCATGAGACCCAGCATCTTTTGACAGTGTTTGAGCGACACGGTCGCGCCGCAGCGGAAAGAACTCGCTGCGCGCTGAATGCCCATCGCGCGCTGTGGTGACAGCCGCGCAGTCATGGAACACGAGTTCAGAACTATACCCAGAAACAGGATCGTCTGACTGGGGTTCAGCGAACTCTTCGCCCAATTGACACTGAGGCCGAGCTTCTCGAGGTGATCGAGTAAAACGGCCCTGTGGTCCACGAGCTTCACTCGTGATCGGGCCAGAACCAGCCAGTCGTCCAAATAATTCAGCACTCGTATGCCTCTGAGTCTGAGAGGAGCGAGCGCTGCATCCATGCACCTCGTAAACGTACGAGGAGCCACGGAGGACTGTAAACTAGTATGCCTGGCCCTAGAAGGCGAATCTCAAATATCGCCTGTGGTTTGACGCTATCTGTATTTGAAAATACGCGTCCCTCAGATCTATTGACATGAACCAGTCCCCTCTGCGAATCTGCGCGAGGAGTTTCCTGGTCGTAAGCATTTTGAAACTGCGTTTCATCAATGCCTTGTTCAGCTGTCTTAGATCCAGTATGGGCCTGAGACCCCTGTCTCTCTTGGGCACCAGAAAGTATCTGCTGTACAGCCCCCCCCCCCTCGCTTTGAGCTTGAGACACAGGCTCTACAGCCCCTTTGCTCAACAGTTTTGATATTTCGGCCCGAAGTATGTGTGCTACTTCTGTTTTGACCGTAGTTTCGACGCGCACTGAAAAGCGTGGAGGGCGTCGAAAAAAAAAAACTGTAGCGAGTAGCCTCTCTTTATAATGCCTAGCACCCAATCCGAAACCCCTGGAAGCGCTGACCATGCATCTGCATGAATGGCTAAGGGCTGGATGCGAAGCGCGCTCTGTTGACCAGGCAACGGCGGCGCTCGGGTGTGCTGCGCATTTGAGGCGGGGAGCGCACTGATCACAGCGGGCAGATCGCTCCTCCTCGACCCCGTCCCGGCGCTTAACCGACTGGGGGAAGGCTGAGCAGGTCCCGTGGGACTCGATATGTCTGCGAGTGACTGTGGGCTGCATATGCCACTTTCAACTCGCTGTCTGCCTGTGCAGAGCGTACGTGCACGGGCCTCGTTTTTACAGAAGCCACGCACCGTATGTGACATAGTGTATGTGGGCACTGGGGAGTGGGCACGTTTACTATGCGGCACGCTCGACCGATCTGTGTCGATCTTATGTGCGCGAACCCTGTGTGCAGGGCTGTGCTTACATGTGGAGATGGGCACTGAGGAGTGGGCATCGTCACTGCATTTATAGCACCATCGGCCGTGGCCAGACGAGCTTGCACGGGTTTTTTTTTTTTTTTTTTTTTTTTTTTTTACAGAAACCACATGACTCGTGTGACATAGTAATTGTGGGCACTGAGGGGTGGGCACGCTTACTATGCAGTGTGCGCGATCGACTTGAGTCGCTTTTATGGGCGCAGGCCCTGTGTGCAGGGCTGTGCTTACATGTGGAGATGGGCACTGAGGAGTGGGCATCGTCACTACATTTATAGCACCATCGGCCATGGCCGGACTAACGTGCACGGGTTTAGTTTTTACAGAAACCACATGACGCGTGTGACATAGTGATTGTGGGCACTGAGGAGTGGGCACGTCTACTATGTAGTGCGCGTGATCGACTTGAGTCGCTTTTATGGGCGCGAGCCCTGTGTGAAGGGCTGTGCTTATATGTGGAGATGGGCACTGAGCAGTGGGCATCGTCACTACATTTATACCACCATCGGCCGTGGCCGGGACACCAGAAATTACAGTTTCTTCGGGAAATATCTGGGTAGCCGTGATAACGGTTTTCGTGTGCAGGCAAGCGGGCAACCGTACAGGCTTGCGCATTGCAAAAAACGCTGAAACAGTCACAATCTCTGGAACTGAAACAGCGGCGCGCTTAGGTGAGAGCCCGGCCACAGCGAAACTCGAACACCGGCGCTTCGATGAAGCAGCCATCGTGTGTAGTGCCGACGCAGCGTCATGCATCATGCGTAGACGGCTTTCCTAGGATGGCTTCGGGGCTCCCGGCCTCACCGTAATCCTCTGCCGCGGTCCTCGTGGCGCGGGGCGATGGCCGGTAGAGCGAGAACGGGGGTCTCGAGCTGCGTTGCTGAAGCTGTTGTGATAACGGCTTTTGTGTAGGCAAGCGGGCAACTGTGCAGGCTTGCGCATTGCAGAAAACGCTGAGACAGTCACAATTCCTGGAACTGAAACAGCGGCGCGCTTGGGTGAGAGCTCGGCCACAGCGGAACTCGTACACCTGCGCTTCGATGAAGCAGCCATCGTTAGTAGTGCCGACGCAGCGTCACACAGCAGGCTTTAGATGGCAACACCGCTTTTGCCGCCGTCCAGCAGAGGGCGGACAAAGGTGCGTCGCAATCGCCTGTTCCACCGGCGGAAGTGAGTGGTAGTTCCTGTTTTTAGCATCATCAGTGTGGAGAATGCTAGTGAGACAGACGAACGAGTTCGCGCTGAATATGGAGCGTTCCAAGCCTTCGCCACCTCTTCGTGAAGCTCAGGAAGAAATGAGGCGGGTTTTGAGAAGTACGCTCATCCAAAAGGGAAATACCATCCAGCCGGGAACGAGAGGGGGGGCGCTGGTGCAAACCACTCGCGGCCGAGACTCATCGCGGCCAACACGAGCATTCGCCCCGGCTCCTTCTCGATGTCAGCTCGTCTGCTGGGCTTCTGAGCAGAAGGCGCGAGATCCTCGGAGCTCGCCCAGCCCTCACTGCCCGAAGCTAGCAGAGAGCGCGTGTCCTCTTCCCCCGACGCGGCCCTGAGATCGACTTCCTCGGACGACGCACCGGCAAACAGCGGGCGCTGCCCACCGGGAAGCGATGCAGGCGGGGCCGGTGAAGCAGGGCGAACCGGCGAGCTCGGTTGAGCTGAAGACGGTTCCGGAATCCGCTGGAAGCGATGCTTTTACGGCGCCTCAGCGCAGCGGAGAATGCAGGCTCAGAGAAAAAGGCCAGGCGAGTCCTCAGAGTCACCATGGCAACAGCTCGCAGTGGGGGCATCCGCCGTCAGAGAGCGCAAGCGCTGCATGATCTTCACCCAGGCAGGAGACACAGATGACGTACCGGTCTCCCTCGCTGAGTGGGGCTCTGACGAGCCGCAGGAAGGCATCTTAAAAAAGACGCGAGCTCTTTTACAAGTGTGTGTCGCAGGGCGAACACACACACACACATAAAGAACAGCTTGGATATAACAGAATTGAAAGGATATAGGCGCCGGATAGCGCAGCAGGAACGGCAGTGGAAGGCGGCGATGCCAGCAGCTTCAGAATGGCTCGTCCTGCTGATGTGCTTTCTCAGACGGCGCTTGCTTCCTCCGTGATCCAGCGATGCGTGAGCTTCGCTGAAGAGATGAAAAATCATGGGGAGTCAGCCTTTTCGAGCTCCTTTTATAGGTTGGGCCACACCCGTTTCGGCGGGAAGTTGCAAGAAGGGCGTGAAGCGCCCTTATTGGTCTGATGTTGCATCAGCCCGCGCTCGATAGGCTGTGCAGTTGCCGCAGAACAAGCCAATGAGCGAACGAGCCGTCTCGCCTATGGCTGTGTACTGCTGCAAATGCGCTTTACAAAAATACAAAATTAAGGATAATTTTTTGCTTCAGTATTTCGTGAAAAGAGACTTTTCCCGTAGCGTCTTAGCTAAGATGCAGTACGAGAGAGCTCTCGTAAGAGAACTAAAAGCATACATGACTAATAGCAGAGCAAAGCTAGAAGCTAAAAGCAAGATTTTATGGTGTCCTAAGTATTTAAACTGGCCTGTTGGCCACACCTCAAATGTTGTCTTGACCAATCAGATATCGTCTTGTCATATGTTATCTTATCAAGCATGTGGTCCGAATTTGGTCCGAATGATGGTCAGAACTGTTTCAAGCAAGCAGATTCAAGCACATACATATGAAACATGAATATGTATCCTTAAGCTATCCAATAGTTATTAAAAGACATACACAACACGTGATTATAACATGATAGTCAAATGTGTGGGTTACATATAAATGAATATGGAGTGAAGCGATGGACTGATATTCATTTATAAGTCTTTTTGAGTTCATTTTGGTCCATATATATGTAGAAAAGACAGTTTCTTTGTCATTATCTGACAAAGATTTTTGTGGAGACCAGAGGTTCAAAGCCCCCCCCTTAGGAATTTCAGTCTGGTTCTGCTAGGTGGGGGAAGTGTTTAAGGATATTGTGTATAACTCTCATGGGTTTACTTGTGATGTCCGGTGTTGCATCTCAATTAATTGCACCAAATTTGACAATCTCTTGTCAACAATTGTTCTAGTGGTGTTAATGTTGAAAGCTGTCCTGTGGAAGGGTTGGTTAGTTATCTTGCTTGGGACTTGCTTGGGGCACAGAATGTTTTATGACCTCCGGTTGCCTTCCTGAGGAATTTGGCTCATGTTTCAACCACAGTTCTGATCGACTCTTTAATTTGTCTGATTCGGGTCATATCCGCTACAGTGGTTTACTTTTTCAGCAAACTGTATTGAACTTTTTTGGGCTGCTTTAATGCTTTCCCATGTCGCATGTTTGGAAGGAATTCATCAGGCTTGACTGGATGTTTTTGACTGTAAAATTGATATAAGTGTTCTTTTGTGACCAAGACAAAGTTTGATACCCTTTTATACAGCTGCAGTACCATAAAATAAGTTACATGAACATAGTTTGTTCACATATCTTCAACATCATGGAGTGAAACAGTTTTTAAATGACCCAATTAAGTAATTTGATTATGGATTTATATGGTTTCCTCACAGGTTTAATTAAAATTCAACTCTTAGTGAGATGTTTCACTTAATAGCATGCTAAATGCTAAGTATTAAAATGCTCCAGTTTTCACCACAGTGGTAACCCAGTGTAATAATAATAATAATAATAATAATAATAATTGTAATTTGTAATTTTGCCTAAAAAGAAATAAAATAATACGTAATTTCAACATTTTTATTCTCCCTATAAAGTTCCATGCAAAGCATGCTAGGAAAAGATTTTCAGTAATGTAAACAGCAGAAATCATTTTGAGTACTTGATTGGTTCACATTAGCCCTACATAACTGACTATAGCAGATTTCATATTTTAGAGTTAGACAACAATCGAAAGCAAAGAAATCAAGTTTAGAAGAGAAGCAAAAATTTTGTGTGTTGAACTCATAAATAAAAGTTTTTGTTTTTTTGTTTTTTTTTCAGAGTAGAGTGGCATACACACACACACACACACACACACACACACACACACGTTTGTTTTTGTGAAAAGTGGGGAGATCCCATAGGCGTAATGGCTTTTATACCGTACAAACTGTATATTCTATGGCCCTACATCAACCCTACACCTAACCCTAACCCTCACAGGAAACTTTTGACAATTTTTACTTTATCAAAAAAACTCATTCTGTATGATTTATAAGCGTTTTGAAAAATGGGGACCTCATAAGTCACTCTCTCCTTGTAATACCGGTGTCATACCCATGTTATTATACAGAGTTGTGTCCTGATATGTCACAAAAACAAGAGCACACACACACACACACATATATATATATATATATGCAATTTAATTCTAATTACTATAATATGTACAAAATGACACAGATCCTCATACTTTTGTGACAATACTGTAAGATTTTGGAAATACTGCCCACCTTTAAGCTGCATTCACACTAGAATTTGAATTTCATGAAATTTTTATTTATTGACAATGCAAGGGTTTCTGTTTTTAATAAATAATAAACTAATAATAAAGCATTTTAAAATGTGGAATTATGCCATCTAACCTGCAACTCTGAAATTTCTTTGGTACATTTTTACAATTTGGCCTAAAGTTAAGTCTGTGAATCTGAACTTTGACAATGGTTTATGGTCTCCCACCTTCATGTGTGAAAATCAATGGAGCGAAAAGTATAGCGCTAACACGGCAGTGCTATATAAATTAACACTTTAGCAAAGAATATCTGTAGAAAACCTTGTCCTATAAATGGAGCTGTCAGTAATAATGAGCAGACACGCAGAAACATCTGCCTTGAATGCGGTCAGAATGGGTCTTTACTTCCTGTCTGTTCAAAGCTTGCCACTTTGATTGTGGTCATTCTGACTTTATGTGATACATCAACAAATCATATAAATTAAAAAGCTTTTGTCAAAACACAAATGCTGAGTGAAAATGCATGAACAGACTTTCACATCCAGACATCAATTACTCCCAAACACAACTTCTTATTCTCAGTTTGACAGATGACAGTGGTGTCATTAATGTTTGCTTGTAGTCATTTTCCAATATGAAAACAAGCCCAATTATGAAGGCTTTTGATTGTGAGCAGATAAGTAAGCATGTGCTGGGTTTTGATCAAACGGCATGTTTATTTCCACCCAAGACTTTTAAGGCTTTTCAAATTCTAGAGGTAGCATCTAAAACCCGCAAATAAAGGTATTATATTTGGAGAAGCCAGAAAGTTACATGTCTGGTTATTCTGGTCTTATTTTTTATTTTTTTCCCCAGAAACCAGCATCTTTCCAAACACTCTGCGAGGTAGGTGGGTGGTGGGGGGGCGGGGGGGATTTGGGTTCACTAAGAACGAATTGTGTCTGCTGATACCATTGTGGTATTTGCCACATGCATTGTTTTGGCAGCTGATTCAGTAAAGAACTGATCCAGAACAGCTCAATCCAAATATTGGACGACTGTTTCCTGATCCTGGGAAAGTACACTTCATATATATATATATATATATATATATATATATATATGCTATGACTGACAATAGAATCCTAAAATACACCAAGAATGCAACATAAAATCACAAAAATAATAAATTGTATGCTGTATTGAGCTGATGTGCATTTGAATGAGAAATAATGTGCATTCAAGGAGTAAATCAAGAGTCAGAAATCTGCTTTGTACCTTACAAAAAAAAAAAGTATTCTACCAGAAGGAACTGCAACTGCATACATCACATTGTAATTTGGTACCACTTTTGACATTTTTGAAGTAAATAGTAGGCCTACTGTATGTATAATTCCAAAACTATATTTTTTTCAGTATGTGAAAATGTATCCCTTAAATTTAATTGTCATTGCAGTACCTTTTTGTATGTAATCAGGATTATTATTTTTTTCTCTCTATCAACTAAAGGCTAAAAAGCACCATCCCTGCAAAGAACAAAGCCTTATATAAACCACTGTATATAGCCTACATTAGTAATGAAGATTAGTTATATGCACAGGCCTATAGTAGTTTTATTTTAATATCTATCCACATTGGTATGCTCAGCATTAGAAAACTCTGCTTTTTATAGCTGTAATTTTAGCTGAATCAAGTTATATTATGTGTGTAAGAGAGCAACAGAATGAGACTTTACATGCACCTCTACTTGGCTGTGCTTTTCTGTAGATTTGTTTGTTTGTTTAAGAACACCGGGAAATGCAAAATAAGAATCAATCTTATTTGTTTTACATTAACAATGCATTTTCATTACAAGTAAATGCATGACTTAGTTTGGTTCTGTAATAATATTCTCAGTATTCATTTACTGAATGCAGAGGATTTGATACATCACACAACCACTTCTATTTTACATAAGAAATGGACCAATAAACAGTCTACCTGAGCTTGAGAAGCAAGAGAAAGAGATACAGAGGAGAAAAAAAAAACTGAAATTCACTGACCTTAAAATCCCTGGGCTTCCAATAAACACTTTTGTGTTTGGCTTTGTGTTTATGAGATTCATAGTTCCCTTAAAGGACATCCCAGTAATCCCTTTACTGACCAAACACGCGTGCCGCCCCTCACTGCAGGTGTCACTTATCCAGTCGCCCCAGAAATGTCAGCATTTGCCAGATCGTCCCAGCGCTCACCTATGATGACTGAATGCTGGGAGGATGAAATGTCCATTGAGCTGTCATTCATCCACTTTTATATTTATTTATTTCTATACACGTTTTGAAACCTCCATGTGCATTCCGCATGGGGTTCAAGTGATAGATGATTATTATTATTTTTTTAATCCCATTCTTGTTCTTTTTTTATATTCTTGTGTTCTTCAAAAAAAAGCAATAGTTTAACTTTTGCATGGAGTTTGAAAGTACCACGTTGTCTTTAAAAAAAAAAAAAAAAAATAATAATAATTTGACATCTTACCTGTTATCTCACATTATGAGAAATGAGGAAAGATGAGTGAATACAAGTACTGAATTTTATTGAGTCTTTGTTCATGAAATACTGATCAGCTGAATGGTTTTCTTTGGAATAACTCTGAAAACTGCTTTCAGTTTTAAGATATATAGGAAGGTTACTTAAGAAGGTTATTCTCTTTTTGCCCTTGGCATAGTAAATGATCAGAGCTTTTACATTTTTGCCAGGGTTATAGTAGTTTCACAACTGTCAATACCGATTTCAAATCCACAGCAAAATGTAATAAGCTATTGTATAAACAAATAAATAAATAAACAAACAAATAAATATATAAAATGTAATTTTAACAAATTACATGAACACTTAAAACATTTAATCATAATTAAAACTATCTGTCTACGTAATTATTTACATATGTATGTATGTACTGCACATTAGAACATTCAAAAGAATCGTTTTTTTTTTTTTTTTTTTACTTGGTGCTCTTAATGCTGTAAATACACTGGTATAGTTCAGAATCAGAAAGAGCTTTATTTTCACGAATGCTTGTGCATACAAGGAATTTGATGGAATGTAGGTAAGTTTCATTAAAAAAAAGCAACATTTTGAGCAAAAAAAACTGATAAAATCACGTACATATGGATCATATTTTTTTAAAGAATAGAATTAGAATAGTGAGTGTTAAAGTTAGAGGGTCAAATAAAGATGGAAGAGATGTGTTTAAGCTGATTCTTGAAGATGGCATAGGACTCAGCTGTCCGGATAGAGTTGGGGAGGTCATTCCACCTGGAGGGAACATTGAATTTAAAAGTCTGTAAAAGTGACTTTGTGCTTCTTTGGGATGGCACAATCAAGTGACGTTCACTTGCAGAACGCAAGCTTTTAGAGGGCACATAAGTCTGAAGTAACAAATTTAGGTAAATGGGTGCAGAGCCAGTGGTAGTTTTGTAGGCGAACATTAATGCCTTGAATTTTATACTAGCAGCTATTGGAAGCTAGTGCAAATTGATAAACAGAGGTGTGACATGTATTCTTTTTGGCTCATTAAAAATTAATCTTGCTGCCGCATTCTAAATTAATTGTAAAGGTTTGATAGAGTTGGCTGGAATAGTCCAGCCTGGACAGAACAAGAGCTTGAACAAGGAGTTGTGCAGCATGTTCCGAAAGAAAGGGCTTGATCTTCTTGATGTTGAATAAAGCAAATCTGCAGGATCGGACAGTTTTAGCAATGTGGTCTGAGAAAGTCAGCTGATCATCAATCATAACTCCAAGGCTTCTAGCTGTTTTTGAAGGAGTTATGGTTGATGTGCCTAACTTGATGGTGAAATTGTGATGAAACGATCGGTTTGCTGGAATCACAAGCAGTTCTGTTTTGTTAAGGTTGAGTTGAAGATGATGGTCCATCATCCAGGAAGAAATGTCTGTTAGACAAGCTGAGATGCGAATAGCTACCATCGGATCATCAGTATGGAATGAGAGGTAGAGTTGAGTGTCATCAGCATAGCAGTGGTATGAAAAGCCATGTTTCTGAATGACAGAACCTAATGATGCCATGTAGACAGAGAAGAGAAGTGGTCCAAGAACTGAGCCCTGAGGCACCCCAGTAGTTAGATGTTGTGACTTGGACACCTCACCTCTCCAAGATACTTTGAAGAACCTATCTGATAGGTAAGACTCAAACCATTGAAGTGTGGTTCCTGAGATGCCTTTTGCCAGTAGGGTTAATAGGAGGATCTGATGGTTAACCGTGTCAAAAGCAGCGGACAGATCAAGCAGGTAATGCATGTAAGTACTAATAAAACAATACATTTAGAGTTTGTAAAATACATGTTTATGAAAGCAGCAATAACAATCCATTCAAATATAATTTATTATTAATATCGGATTCACATAGTGTAAGTAACTATTAAGTTCATTCTACTTTCCGACTGACAGGACTCTCGCCTGGCGCCCATCTCACGTTACAGATCAAGATCATTTAGAAAGGTTTTTAAATGACAAAACAGATCCATCTGTCATACGCTGTTCTTGTGGCAGAGGTGTGTCACATGACAAGCATGACGTGTCGCTATGGAAACAATTAGGGGAAACGTTCTAAAATAACGGTCACCTAAATAAAACTCACTCTGGGGGACCGACAGAATATTTTAAACTCGCCACTGAAGAGGTTAAACTGATAAACCATGAAGACAATAAACACATGATTGTGACAATACATGGTTTATCTGTGATCTTCAAGAATTTGGAGAAAAATTATGTCAGTGAATCTCTTTGTTTGACAACAGGTTATGGAACTGCATACTGTAGTGCATTTATTCATTGGATTTTTTATGGCACTGTATAGGCTACGTGCACAATAGAACTTCCGGTTAACTTCCGTGTTTTGAGTGTGCGGTCGACTACTTCCGGTAGGTCGTGTTGTTGTTGTAGTGGAGATTTTCCGGAGTAGCTAGTTTTGAGTAGACATAAGTTAGACAAAGTTTCAACATGAGCGGATTTCGGGTAAAAGAGAGGCGGTTGGCGTATCAACGCGTGAAAAAGACCGCACTCCATTGTTGTGTACCCCTGTGTGCGAATTCGTCCAGGTACAACAGTACTATAAGCTTTCATAGCTTTCCAGTGGATGTGTTGGTGAGAGCCGAATGGATGGTAAGAGTACGGCGGGCCGACTTCACCCCAAGCAAGACAAGTCGTGTTTGCAGCAGGCATTTCCAAAAGGGCGATTTTGTAAACAACCCGGGGAAATTGAGACGGTTGAAGAAAGGGGCCATTCCTGCTCTTTTTTCCTGGAATAATTTTCAAACACCGGCACCGAGGGCGAGCGTGTGGGAGCGGAGACCCAGAGCGGATAGCCCTCCTCCTGTCCATGACATCGACTCAGAAGAAGAGATGGAGCTGGCTACCCTGGCACCAGATCATGATTACTGTATTACTCCTACAACAGCAATGGTCGCAGATCAGTTAGCTGAGGAAAACGATACACTTCGCCAGAAAATAAAGGAGCTCGAACTACAAATTCAGGATCTCCAGCTGCGGAGTTGTTTAGGACTGAAGCGCTTTGCAGGATCGGACGAGGACATCCGATTTTATACCAGGTGAGTCATAATTAAGTGTTTTGAATTGCAGGAAGCTGATATCTTGTACCATATTAACAGCGATGGGAAAAAAAATCACACAAGTCATGCACTTTAGTGAAAGTAAAGATGGCTACTACACATGTAAAATGTTGCTCCACTAAAAGTCCACCTTACAAGAGGAAGAGTATTTTCCTACAAATGTACATCAAATATCAAAAGTAAAAGTAATGTAATTTATGACTAACATAATGAGATCAGGCCAAAACTTGTGCTACCTACAGCACTCAACACAACCTTTCATTGTCTTTTCTTCATATAAAATAAATGTAGTGAATAAAAATTAAGATAATTGATCATGTGTAACTAAATTAGACTACCATGACTAACAGCAATGTTATTTTTGTTTAAAAGATTCCATTCTTATGACCATCTGATGGCATTCTGGAGGCTCATCGAACCAGCAACATCAAAGATGATCCGTGTGGCAAGAGAAGCATCGGCCTCTGTGGCAGAGAAGACAACATCGAACAGATCAACTAAGTTGCCGCCCATAGATGAGTTTTTTCTTTTTCTAAGTTATCTATCAACCGGATGCACACAGAGAGAGCTTGGCCACCGATTTAACATCCATCGGACAACAGCCAGCAGGATCATCACAACCTGGGCCAACTTTCTTTACTGTGTACTGGGAGCTGTGTGTATCTGGATGACACCTGAAGAAATCACAGCCAGCCTACCTCCTGAGTTCAAGGAATATGCAGACACCCAGGTCATTGTTGACTGCACAGAACTGCGGTGCCAAACTCCATCCTCACTTGTGCTACAGAGTGAGGTGTACTCGCACTACAAATCACACTGTACCTTCAAGGCCATGATTGGCATGGCACCACATGGTCCTCTGACATTTGTTTCTGCTCTCTATGGCGGCTCTATCAGTGACCGTGAGCTCTTCAGATTGTCTGGCATCATACCTCTCCTGTCCCCTGACATGGCTGTGATGGTGGACAAGGGCTTTAGAGTGGACAACCTTGTGCCAGGAAGACTTCACAGGCCTGCCTTCCGCTCCAACAAGGAACAAATGGAAGCACAGGACGTCCTGGAGACACAGTCAATCGCGCGGCTGCGGGTTCATGTTGAAAGGCTAATCAGGCGGGTTAAGGAGAACAAACTTTTTGACACTGTAATCCCTTTGTCTATTTCAGGGAGCATTAACCAACTTTTCACTGTATCTTGTATCTTGTGCAACTACCAAAACGGACCTCTGGTCAAAGACTGGAGAGAACATAAGAGCCAGGTAGAAATCTGACTGCTTGCTTCATGGCTGGCTGCTGCTTTTCCTCATTTTCCTTTTTTTTTTTTTTACAAACAATATACTGATTCACACCACAATTTAGTTTTGGCTTACATTTACTGACTTTTTTTAATTAATAAATTATTTATTTGAAATCTATATTAACTTGGTCTCCCTTTGTGTTGTTTAATTTCCCCCAAAGTCGGCCTGACTCATTGAATATTAGTTTAAATTCTAGCAATACATTGGTGTGGGTTCACCTTTGCTGTGTACACTAAGGCAAGTGGTCAATCCTGTTTTACAACACTGTTTAGCACATATTTTCTGATTAGTAACTTGACAAATTTAAATTAACTTAAAACAACCCACTTGAAGGCCTCACACTATAATGAGATATCAACAAGAACAAAGACAGTTATTGTTTACTGATAATTCATTTTATTACTGCAGATATGCATGTAGGTATGTGTAGAAAAAAAAGAAGTCTGCTCTCTCTCTTATTTTTTGCATCACACCACTGTCCCGGTATATTCTTTGAATCAGGGTGTCTTCCTCCGCAAACACCACAAAATCGCACCACTCCATCCCTGTTAAGAGCAGCTGACCCTGCACCTGCCAGTAGTAGCCATGACCCTGCTTCAATTCCAAGTTGCCATCTTTCATTTTCAGATGTGGATAATCAACATAGCTCTTAATGTTTGGACATTTTATTTCCACAAGGCCAAATTCAGTACTTTCTGTTGGTTCAAAGACAACCCCATCTGGGGATGTACCTAGCCATGGAGTATCAGGGTGTATTATGAAGCCACAAGGGTAGTAGTTCACCGTCTTGAGCTTGCAGTACTCTTTGATGGCATCAGCTTCCATTTCGAGACCCCTCTTCATTGCTGCTGTCTGACGGACCCCTTTGAGCAGCCGGTCTGCCATCTTATCTAAGGTGCATGGTTTAGCATGGCATATTTCCCCAAAATGTGAGGAAGTGAGTCTAGGTTTTCTCAGTCTATGCCAGTCTGCTGATGTACTTTGACTCCTAGTTGCATCTTCTATTTTGTTAGCCATCTCCCAGGTAACCTCAAGTAACTTGAAGTGCAGCTGTTGATGCTCAGTGAAAACGAACGTACTGCATGATGTCTCCAGTCGGCAGCCAGCTAATGGCAAATCTGGGCGTGGTGGAGCGTCATGGTGAGGAAAAGGGCGACTTCTTGCCTTGGGTTGTTGGTATGACAGGGGACTGCCTGCTTGTACCAAACCGAGTGCAGAGTCCACTAGTGGCACCTCACAGGTGATACCCATTGTACAAATGGTTGGTGCAGAAACTGGGGTGAACTCTTTGTAGATCTCTGACACTCTGAGAATGGACAGGTCCAGCAACTCTCCACTGATGGCTTTGTACAGTGTGGACCTATTTGAAACAAATTGAGAAACACCAGTAAGGTATATCACTTCTAGGGGTGGAACGGTACATGTATTCGAATTGAACTGAAACGGTACGGGCGTCACGGTTCGGTGCTTAAATTTACACGGAGAATACACGGTATAAAAATAAATAAAACTCACGTGCAAATTAATTGATGTAATGCGAAACTACTGTTAGATACGCGGGTTCTTTATCGAGGCGTGATCAAACAGTGTAAACATAAAAATGTACTCCGTCTTTTTGACATCATTCAAAATGCAAAGTTTTTAAGTTACTGTTAATTAAAATGTAATTTTAAATTTTTAGGAAAACAAATATATTAGTCAAATGTAGCAAATTAATTTTCAATTCATTCAGGTACAATTAACAAACATATCTCAAGGTCTTTTTGTCTTTTTATTAATTTAATTAATAAACTCATTATATAAAACTATTGTCAGTGGACTACAGATAAACTGGTTCTATGCCTTTACTTTATTAATAAAACTTCTTTTTTTTTGCTTTTTCCTCCATTGTACCGAACTCGTACCAAACTGTGATGTCTGAACCGAGGTATGAATAGAACCATGACTTCTGTGTACCGTTCCACCACTAATCACTTAAAGGAGAAGTTCACTTTTAAAATGAAAATTCTGTCATCATATACTCACCCTCATGTTGTTTCGAACTTGTATGAATTTCTTTCTTCTGCTGAACACAAAGGGATATATTTAGAAGAATGTTAGTAACCAGACAGTTTTTGGGTCCCATTGACTTCCATAGTAGGAAAAATATATACTATGGAAGTCAATGGGACCCAAAAACTGTCTGGTAACTGACATTCATACAAGTTTGAAACAACATGAGGGTGAGTATATGATGACAGAATTTTCATTTTAAAAGTGAACTTCTCCTTTAATGACTACAAGTAACAAAACTACAGTTTTCTTGATTTGATTGAGAAAAGTAGGCCTAACAAATTAATTAATAGATTACTAACTACTAGCCAAATTCTCACCTTACTCCCTCGGCCATGGTCCTCTGCTTTGGTTTGGCAGACAGCACAGCCATCTTCTCGACGGGACCTGGTTTAACACCCTGTGAATATAGGCCATAAGCAATGATGAGCGTATGTGATATATGTGTGTGTAGATGAAGTATTGAAATTGTTACATTATTCCAAGACTTGCCAGGGTTCTTGGCTTGTGCCACTGTTGTTCACTCTCCGTACAGCTCAGCACTGGTGGAACAACTGGAATGTCTAGCTGAGAATAATGTGCAGACTGGAAAAGTAGAGCCACACCATGGTTACAGAGCACTGATCCAGCTACACATGTACAGCTGTGATGGGCCAGCTCAACAGGGATTGAGTCCTTCAGCCCCACCTGTAACAAGATGTTTAAAAAATATATTTAAACAGGAGTAGCATAACTGATTTGTCATATATTTATATGGAATACTCAAGTAAACTACTATTTATTTTTGTACACTGTTAGCTAACTTTTTTTCTTGTAAACACTGTTAGTAAAGGGATTAATCTTTTTCTTTTAATGTGGTCAGTGGAGCAGTTTAATTTGCAGGTACACTCAGAATCCTTAGACTTAGCAGATTTACATACACTTCTATACCTATCTTATGTGTTTCACCTTTCACATGGGATGTTCAGCATACCTGGAAAAACAAACTATACTACACCTGCACCACTACATTGCTACTACAACACTGATTGCTGTTAGTGAAAACATAGTAGTAACTAAGCGTACACTGGTCGTTTTTGACGTGAATGGGGGACATGGTCAACCAAATGAACATGGTTAACCTAGAAAAAATAAACAAAAGAACACGATTAACCCAAGAACATGGGTAACCACCATCTTAACACTACACTTATCCTACACTTAAACTGTGAGGTGGTTTAGATCTGTCCATTGACGGATGACATAACGCCCTCACACACACAACTCCTGTCACTGGATCTTTCTTGGACACTGAGAGGGAATACAAAACCCAAATGAAAAATACACACAACCAGTTGATAATCATATTAACATTACAAGGTATTTAATAACAGTAATAAAGTATGTTGTAATATTGACATGATTTAATGCGAGTCAAAATACTTGGCTGCTAGCTAGTCAATGTCTAACGCTAACAGCTGATCTAGTCGCTTACAGCTGAGGTAACTGTTATCGCTACTCACCTTCAAAGTTGTGGATGTAACTTGATATGTACAATCGAAATCCTTTTACACGCTTGCAACCGGGTGCAGGTGAAGAGTGGTCAACAATCCTGTGGACATCGTTCACATCAATTTTCGGGAGGCCTTGTAAACAACGAGTGAAATATGCCATGTTTCGCAATCAAAACCTGCCGTCTCGCTGCTATAGCAATGCCGCGAACCGGAAATGGTCGACCGCACACTCAAGGCAGCGGAAGTAGAACTCCTTAGTTACGTGCACGTAGCCTATTGCCCTGATCATACCAGTTCCAGATTGTAAAGGTAGCTCCTTATTTAGCCATAACTCCTCCTCAGTTTTACGTCCGTCTTCCGCCATGTCACTCCTCGGGGTCGCACACAGAAAAATGGGTTTTATTGTTGTTATCACTGGAAGACTTATTCCTATAGTAGGGATACGTTTTAACAGGTATATCACAAATAATAAGATATCGCCCATCCCTAACAACAAGCATCTTCCTGTGTGTTTTTTTATTATTCAGATGTTTGGCATGCATTTTGTTGTTCCACCCCACCTGACGACATTGTCTGCAGTATTAAATCACATGATATCCAGTTTGTTGTGTCTCATTGCTTGATATATGGTCCAATATGTCAGAACATTGGCTAATAAAACAAAACACAGGGAAGGTTTTGAGGACAAGACCAAAATAAAATACATGTCGTCTTGAGTTGGTGGAGGAAAAGTGATCTGTCTAATAAGAAAATGCATTCTGTTGGCGAATCATGTTTGAAATGTCAGGGAGGGTTATTAATCAAATAAAAAAAGCCTGATGCTCATGCGCTATGACACGCACAGCCTCGGTTTACTGATATTACGTTGACTGAGCATTTTTATTCAAGTCATATTTAGAAACATATTATACTTGCTGTTGTTTATATATATATATATATATATGGCCTCTTTAATAGTTTATAGTGAACTGTGTTTCAGTGAGTTAATTCAACATAGAGGTGTTCCTCCCTTACTATAAACGTAAAGTAAGGAATTAAGATAATTACTAGATGGTGGGGCTCACATACGGTACACAGCTAATAGATGAATGGTCATGATATTGAGTGGGCTTCTTCCATATTGATGAATCCAGCACTCCTGGTTACTTCTGCTCAATAATTTAGGCATAAATAAACACCAGGCCTACTGCAGTAGAGTTCTTCTTAAATGTGCAGTTTATAGTTGAAGATGTGAATAAAAATGCCAGGCTGTGTGATATCTACAAGCAATTATATATATATATATATATATATATATATATATATATATATATATATATATATATATATATACGTACACACATACTCACCGGTCACTTTATTAGATACACCTGTTCAATTGCTTGGTAACACAAATTGCTAATCAGCCAATCACATGGCAGCAACTCAATGCATTTAGGCATCTAGATGTGGTAAAGACAACTTGCTGAAGTTCAAACTGAGCATCAGAATCGGGAAGAAAGGGGATTTAAGTGACTTTGAATGTGGAAGGGTTGTTGGTGCCAGACAGACTGGTCTGAATATTTCAAAAACTGCTGATCTACTGGGATTTTCACACACAACCATCTCCAGGGTTTACAGAGAATGATCCAAAAAGTGAGTGGAAGTTATGTGGATGAAAATGCCTTGTTGATGTCAGAGGAAAATGGGCAAACTGGTTAGAGATGATAAAGGCAACAGTAACTCAAATAACCACTCATTACAACCAAGTTATGCGGAATAGCATATACAGTATGATTGCACAAAATGTTGAACCCTGAAGCAGAAGGAATACAGCAGCAGAATACCACACCGGGTGCCGCTCCTGTCAGCTAAGATCAGGAAACGGAGGCTACAATTCGCACAGGCTCACCAAAATTAGACAATAGAAGATTAGAAAAATGTTGCCTGGTCTGATGAGTCTCGATTTCTGCTACGACATTCAGATGGTCGGGTCAGAATTTGGCTTAAAGAACATGAAAGCATGGATCCATCTTGCCTTGTCTCAACGGTTCAGGCTGGTGGTGATGGTGTAATGGTGTGGGGGATATTATCTTGGCACAGTTTGGGCACCTTAGTACCAACTGAGCATTGTTTAAACGCCACAGCCTGCCTGATTATTGTTGCTGACCATGTCCATCCCTTCATGACTACAGTGTACTCATCTTCTGATGTCTACTTCCAACAGGATAATGCACCATGTCACAAAGCTCAAGACATCTCAGACTGATTTCTTGAACATCACAATGAGTTAACTTTACTAAAATGGCCTCCACAATCACCAGATCTCAATCAAATAGAGCAGCTTAGGGATTTGGTAGAATGGCAGATTCACATCATGGATGTGAAATTATATAATTTTTCCCACAAATTATATATTCTGCCAATAACTTAACTTATTTTAAAATATTTTTTTTCCTTTTATTGGATGATTCATTATCCAGGTCATTGTTGTAGAGTAGATTGAAAGATGTTTGATGCGATAACTAAAAACAGTATGAGCATGAACAATCTTGTCTAGGCATGTTTGAACTAATTCAAGTAAAATGTTTCAAACGTACAAATGCTTTTCAATGCTTTTGAAACAAATTTCCTTTTTATCTGACATTACAAATTCCTTGCTTTTCAACCCCATCCCTCCAGCATTTATTTTGATGCAGAAACTTTTCACAGTCCCGTGAAATTTCTGATGGATAAAAATGAGCCTTGCTCTACATTTTGTCTTGTATGTCCTGTTTCACTCAAAAAGATGTTCACTCAAAAAGATGTTAGCATTATTGAATTTTTTTTCCGAATTCTGGTTTTCAGCTGACATTCATTAAGTGAAGAATTCTTTGGATTGTTTCTTACTGATAACTTGAGTATCTTTTGAGTTAGTTTGTCTTCACAGTTTGCACATGGAAACAAACAATGTAAAACTATTTTGTACTAATGTTCAATTCAAAATACAAGCTCACAACCCATGAGCTACCGCTGAATAGCAATAGAGGAAACACTGTTACAAGCACCAATTGTTCCTTTTAATTCAGTGCATCTTCAAAATCACTCCAGCTGTACGTTAAATAAAGCAAACTAGGGCCTCGTTTGAAACCTAAAATAACATGCAAGAAATTTATAAATTACAGATCTTTCAGGCTGATACAATAAGAGCAATTTTCTCGTGGTTATGAATAACAAGATTGCACTTCTCCAATAACACGTACGCAAACCTGATCAATTAAACACCTTGGCTTTTCATATGCACTGCCAATTCTCCTATATTCTTTACTGAATCATGAGAAACCTCAGGAGATAATTCTTGTCAGAATGAGTAAAGCATTATTCCTTCACAAGTTACAGTTGGTGGAGTTCAGCGCTCGTTTGAAGCATTGTTTGGCTTAAATAATCCTGCAGCCCAGTTCAATAGCCATCATTGAAAGTGATGTATGAAAACATAGAGAACGGCCCGTGTGGGTAACACTTAAGGTGAGCGTCAAGCTGCACTGCCATGACCCTAATCATAACTCGCATAAATCATTGACGCCAAGAGCCACCATGCAGAAGGGAAGGTCCTCGTAGCTTGATTGTAACAACTGATCACAACTAACCTCATTCAGCTGCTCATCCCAGTTAAAAAAGGTCTGAAGATGGACGTCTCCCCCTCCATCTTCAGAAGAGCCCTTCATTAAAAACATGCTTCACATCAGGTCAATTTAAGATAGAGGCAGAGTGCTTATTTCCATCCTATTTTTGATTTATTTTTCTTAATCCTGGAGCTCTGTTTAAATGCACATAAATTCTTTATTTTCATTTCAGTTGGCTTTTGATGAAGGCATGTCTCTGAAGTGATCAGAGATTAAACTTATATAACAAGAGAATCAGTCTCCCAGGAAAGGTGCGAAAGGATTGGCTGCTGTCGAATGGATAAGCATGTAACTGCCTGAAGATGAGAGAGCATTGGAAAGGTTAACAACATTGATTGATTGTCTTTCCTCTTCAGTTCATCTACCTATTCCTTGGAGGTAATTGAGGCAGACAAATAAAGATAGAAATATCTTGTCCAGTAAGGAAGAGAGTTTTATATATTAAAAGTCAAGTCAGTGAAGTCCCCTTTATTTATATAGCGCTTTAAACAAAATACATTGCGTCAAAGCAACTGAACAACATTCATTAGGAAAACAGTGTGTCAATATGCAAAATGACAGTTAAAGGCAGTTCATCATTGAATTCAGTGATGTCATCTCTGTTCAGTTAAATAGTGTCTGTGCATTTATTTGCAATCAAGTCAACGATGTCGCTGTAGATGAAGTGTCCCCAACTAAGCAAGCCAGAGGCGACAGCGGCAAGGAACCGAAACTCCATCGGTGACAGAATGGAGAAAAAAACCTTGGGAGAAACCAGGCTCAGTTGGGGGGCCAGTTCTCCTCTGACCAGACGAAACCAGTAGTTCAATTCCAGGCTGCAGCAAAGTCAGATTGTGCAGAAGAATCATCTGTTTCCTGTGGTCTTGTCCTGGTGGTCCTCTGAGACAAGGTCTTTACAGGGGATCTGTATCTGGGGCTCTAGTTGTCCTGGTCTCCACTGTCTTTCAGGGATGTAGAGGTCCTTTCTAGGTGCTGATCCACCATCTGGTTTGGATACGTACTGGATCCGGGTGACTGCAGTGACCCTCTGATCTGGATACAGACTGGATCTGGTTGCTACGGTGACCTCGGAATAAGAGAGAAACGGACTAATTTTAGCGTAGATGCCATTCTTCTAATGATGTAGCAAGTACATCGGGTGTTATGGGAAGTGTTCCCGGTTCCGGTTTACCTAATTAATGCAGCCTAAAAATCCTTTAACGGATTTGGATATTAAAAGCATATTAGTATGTTATGTGTAAGCCAGGTTAAAGAGACGGGTCTTTAATCTAGATTTAGACTGCAAGAGTGTGTCTGCCTCCCAAACAATGTTTGGTAGGTTATTCCAGAGTTTAGGCGCCAAATAGGAAAAGGATCTGCCGCCCGCAGTTGATTTTTATATTCTAGGTATTATCAAATGGCCTGAGTTTTGAGAACGTAGTGGACATAGAGGATTATAACGTAAAAGGAGCTCATTCAAATACTGAGGTGCTAAACCATTCAGGGCTTTATAAGTAATAAGCAATATTTTAAAATCTATACGATGTTTGATAGGGAGCCAGTGCAGTGTTGACAGGACCGGGCTAATATGGTTATACTTCCTGGTTCTAGTAAGAACTCTTGCTGCTGCATTTTGGACTAGCTGTAGTTTGTTTACTAAGCGTGCAAAACAACCACCCAATAAAGCATTACAATAATCTAAACTTGAGGTCATAAATGCATGGATTAACATTCCTGCATTTGACATTGAGAGCATAGGCCGTAATTTAGATATATTTTTGAGATGGAAAAATGCAGTTTTACAAATGCTAGAAATAAAAAAGAAAATTTACCCTGCTTATTTTAGTAATATCAGTCCATTACATTTATCACATGCTTTTATCCAAAGCAACTTGTCTTGCATTTTAAATATGCATTTTATCAGGACATGCTTTCTCTGGGAATCAAACTCATGACCTTGGCATTGATAATGCCATATTCTATTGTTTGAGCTACAGGTAGGCTATTATTGTGAACAATTTATCCATGGATTTTATTTTTTATTTATTTATTTATTTATTTATTTTGTTTTATTTTTTATTTTTTTTATTATTATTATTATTATTTTTTTTTTTTATGCCAAAAAATATATAATAATAATAAAATCCAATCAATTCACAATTTATAAAATCTAGGGATGTGCTAGTTCGTTATTAGTAACGGGTTACTGTTCAATAATGTTCAATTATCAGCATTCAGATATCATGTTACGTTTTACATTACAACAGTAAACATGGTAAAATACTCTTCAAGATGTTCCATAATTCCCATATGCATAGTCTAAACATAAACATGTGCTGTGTTTAAAATGATTGTATTTAACTGTAGTTTATTGGTGACTGTGAATGGTATGGGTGTCTGTTAGATGAGAGCACTAGAGAATAATTTGGTAATGAATAAACATGGTATCAGATTGGCATTGGTATCAGCAGGTACTTAAAGTTGCAGTATATCTGTATCAGACAAGTAAAAGTGTTATTGAACCATGCCTAATAAAATCCTGTCCTGCTATTTTTCTTTCATTCTATGTCCTGTTTCTCTCAAACTTTGTCAGATTTATTTTAAAGAGATCACTAAATGGTTCTTTCATCATTTATTCTGCTTTATATCGTGACAACAAAAGCTGCATGCTGCTGTGTCCTGAGACACATGTTAATTGTAATTTTTGCATGGCAGTTTTTTTTCTCTCTCTCTCTCTCTCTCTCTCTCTCTCTGTCTCTCTCTCTCTCTCTCTCCCTCTCTCTCTCTTTCTCTTTTTTTTTCTCCAACATTGCAGCACAGTGTGACGTCTAATTAGCAGAATCCTGCAGAGACCTGCATGTCGTGCACAGCTAATAGTACAAACAGATTAAGAAAATAAAACAAAAGTACTTGTGACTGTTAAGAACAAATCATATATAAGTGTCTTATATGGTTTTGTAAGTAAATGCTGGGATGAGAGTGTGACGTGGGCCAGAGTAGACAGCAAGAGATGTTGTGCTTTTCTTAAACAATATCAATGTTATGGTTCAAATAATTGCATTGCAATTATTTCATTGGTTTCTAAGACATGACAAAATGAAAGCTTATTCTCCAGCTTTCCTTTGTCATTATAATTAATGTGTTGTGGAAGCAATTTTATGGTCTCTGAGGTTCCCAGTATTGATGCATTTATTTAATTTTTTCAACACATGAAATGCATATTGTCAATCTAACACTGTTAAATGGAATTCAAACAGACATTCAGGAACAACATGTTCAATTAACCCTGTCAATCACAAAGGAAAAGATAAACACTGCTTACCTGAATCCGTCTCAAAATTCTTCCTGCATCCCAATTTCTCCGATATTCTTTGTTTAAATGATTAGGTCTGGTGGGAATATTTTGTTGCTGGAAGCCGAACCTGTTCAACTTCATTATATTATATGAACTTTTGAACTTGCTATTGTGTTGTTTGCTTCTTACTATTATGTTCTTGAAATTCAGGGAGTTTTTCGGGGGCATTTACAAAGCAGCTTTTAACAAAAAAAAATACAAATAAATTATAATAATAATATGCGTTTTGGTTGGTCATTTACACGACAACAGCCTTTTGGAGGGCTGAAAATGTGGACTTTTGAAAACTGGTATCAAAGTACAAGTTTTTGAAAATTATACTGTTATTGCCTCAGTGTAAACTATGAAAATGCTAATTTTTATTTATTTATTTATTTTTGTGAACAGGGCTGGACGTCATCTGTACGCATCATTTTCAAAAACTCAAAGGAAAAACTTTGACATTTTTTGTGCAATCGTTGTTGTGTAAGGATACCCTAAATTGTGACTTGCTGAGTCACATTCCGAAGCATTTGTGCTCAGAGCTGTTTCAAGGGTAATATAGTGCCAGATGAAAGTAAAAGAATCTGTAAATTTAAATCAGTGTTATAAGTACCCTGTCAGAGAGGGTTTATAGCGCTGGTCAATTTCATCATTTTTCTGTCAACTTGAACTGAAATCAATAGTCCAGGCATTTGCTATGGCTGAGGAGTTGATCCTTGTCTCCATTGCTGCAATCAATAATCAGGAACAACATAGGACTTTTAGACAGAAAGGTTAAGAATTCTGGCTTGTGGATTCTGGGTGAAGCCATTTGTATCAGAAACTTAGAACTAAAGGTCAGGTAAAGGAGACGAATACTGTACACGGTGTTGGCCAAGTGGTAAAGGTCACAGGGCCATGATCAGACCAGGGTTCAGATGTCACACAGCCATGTTGAGACTACTGTAACAGCCCACACAGCCACAAGAAAATACTAATGTGCATTTGAAAGGTGTTTTATACTGGAGTAATATTTTAGAAGCAGACTTTTGATTTTTTTTTTTTAATAAACTCTTGTCTACTTAGGGCATGTTTACTCTTGGCATGTTTGGTTTGATTAAAACAAACTCTGGTGTGATTGCTCTATTAGTGCAGTTCATAAATAAGTGCAAATGCTGCCATTCAAACATTGAGCACACCAATTAAGCATCCTGAGGCTCCCTGAAAATGAACTCTGGTATGGTTCAACTGATGATACAACATGGATATAAGATATCTAAATGAACTAAAAACAGCATACCTGTTTCTGCTTGTTATATGATATTGTTATGTTGCCCATTAGAGTTTGGTACATGCGTCAGAACGGCTGTCTCCTTAGAGGAGATGCCCCCCCCCCCCCCAAATGAAAGCTTTCCTGTCAGATTGTGACTGTATTCTTATGCCTTTTGTTTTGTATCTTTAGTGTAAACACTAAGCAAACCAGGATTAAATGTAATATTTTAAGAGATTTACCTGACAGACATGATCAATCACAGTATGTTTGTTTGTTTATAATGCCTTTGGCATCAACGTAAAATACATACCAAAATAAACTAATGGCTCAAAAAATTCTACATTTTAAAAGTTTTACATGTAAAAATATCATGTGTTGTAAGTGCATAGTAAGATCATATACCTTGAATATGTGAAACGTTTTTTATATTTAAAAAAATATTATGTAAAACTTTCAAATATTATAGTTATATAATTTCTATAATAATATATTTATAAATATATTATTTTATATAATAATATTATATATTTTAATAATAAAATATATTATTATTATTATTATTATTATTATTATTATTATTACTATTATTGCTTTTTTTATATAAATATCACAGTTATAAGGGTTTTCAAGGATCTTCTCTATGATATAATTTTCTGATTTGTGACCTTTATTTGGCCACAAATCAGATGTGTTGTTATAATGTTGTTATTATATTTTTATAAATATAATATAAAAATGTTATATTTTTATATTATGTTGTTATAATATTTTTTGTTCTTAATAAGAATAAGAATCAATTATACTTTTATTATAATTATACAATTATACTAAATATTGCATATGAAGATATTACTGACTCACCTATAAAACTGGAGAAGATGTGTTAAGACATTCTGGGCCAGATTTACTAACAGCAAACCATATTTTGGCGTTAAAATCGTACTGCCAGGATTTACTAAAGACTCGCAGCGAAGAATTAATGCTGAAAAGGCATGGACACGGATATTTTTGCATCTGACATTATTGAATATGCATTTTTAAGAGTTTTCCTTTCAGACGCAAAATTTATGGGAGGAGAGTATTAAAATGAATCATGCCACGAAATGTATTTGCGCTTGTCAAATTACTTGTATTTGCGCCATTATTTAACACTCAAAGAAAGCATGTCTTAAGGCTGACGCTAATTTGATCTGCTCTTAGTAGATTGTGTTGGTCATTATGGAAATTATTTTGCTGTTTGTGCATTGTTAGTAAACCACCCGCAGAAATTTCCACTCCCATTAGCGCTTTTTTGGAATTGTGCTCTTAATCTGTACTGTTTAGTCAATCTGGGCCTCTCCCAAAGCAATTAGTATGCATATCTGGTTGTCTTGCTACTAAGTGCCTCAAACAAAACTCTTGACTACCTTTCAAGGACCTGATGCCAGTAACCAAACTTTGGCTCATCCAATAATCCTTCATCATTTCCTCTAATTGTATCCATCCGGTAACTTCGTTGCGTCAGATGGTCAGTGAACGGGCTGTGGGCGATCCGTGGGTGTGCTTAATCCTAGAATAGCTTGTGAGAGGAAATAATGCAGTTGTTATAACTTTGAAATCATACAAAGTAAAAGCAGTTACTCTAAACTGTTTTAGAGATTTATAGCCATCTGTTTCTGTAGCATAGTGAGGCAGATTATTATAATCCGTCAGACTATTTACGAAGGAGAAATGAGGAGGCTTTTAGTTTATGTTTTCTTACTTGGAAGAGGCATAGTAGATTTTTATCTAATGGAAGTACAACCTATTTCACTCAGACATGGCCGCGAACAGAGTTGGGTTACCTCATGATGAAACAGCATAATGTGTCCACAAGCACTCAAATCAACCCTGTACTGACTTTATAGACTTCTGGCAACAGTGTAAAGTTCATACTGGAGCCAGGATAAAGTTTCAGGAATGTCACTGTTAATTTATTTATTTTAGTTCCCTCTGAAGCATTTTTCAGTCGTCTGTTGTTCTGAGGGAGCCTCTTGCCTAATCTGTGAAGCTCTTCAACCATAGAGGTTCTCAACCTCCTGCTATAGAACAATGTAAATCCAATACATTGGGAAAGAATTGGATGAATTGGATACCGACAATCAAATCTGGGGTGCCATGAAGACCACACATCTACCATAGTTCCAAAATTGCAGGAAATGGGTCAGTGGTGCACAAGGGTTAAAAGTAAATGAATTCTTGAAGGAGAGTCAACAGTAATTCCAGGATGGGGTTTACGCTGGGTTTATTGATAAAACTGGTGATTTCTCTGTGAGGGCTAATCGCAGTTTTGGGCTACCAGAAGATTTTGCCTGGTGTGGCCTTGTTCTCAAAGCCCTGAGAATACACATAGCATCATGGGTTGTGCCAGCATGTATTATCTTTCGCTTTGCTTCCTTGCTTTCACCGCCCCATTTTCATATCTGAGATATTTTGGAAAAAAAGCGATAACCTCATTAGAGAAAAGCTGCAGGGAACTGGCACCAGCCTTGATATGAGATTTCGGCAAATGCAAATTAAATGCTCTCGTTCTAACTTAACAATTTGCAGAATTAATAAGGTTGTGTACTGTTTGTGGTCCTCATTTGAATGTATGTGTCTATGTTAAAAAAAAAAAAGAAACAATGTATGGAATAACCTTTATTTTTTTATTCATGTTTTAAATTTATTAACACTGTATATCACTGTGTGGGTGATTTCAAACAACACAGGCAGAGAAGGAAAGAGAGAGAGAGAGAGAGAGACACAATTATACCAGCTGTCATAATAATAACTATCATAATAAACTAATAATAATAAAAATAAAACTTGAGTTTGCTGTAGTCCATTTGCACTGATCTGAGTATGCGATGGATCTGCATCTGGATATGCCTTTTGAAGACTCCAAGCTTGAGCTTGCTGAAGATGGAGAGGATCTTGCAATGTTGGTCGACCTTCTGTCCAAGCATTCTCTTCCACAGCGCTTCATTTCTTGCCTTCTTGGGAATATCCCTCATCTTGCCTGCAATGACTACAGCTGCTGGGAACAGCTGCTCCAGGGAACTCCCGTTTGGTTCTTCATCCACGGAATTAGCATTTTCTGGCTTTTGCATTTGCTGTTACATGTGCCTGTCAACATTAGCTTTGATCTTATGTAATTCAGTGTCCACTAGCCACTTCTTTGCCTCTAAGGTTCTTCTCTGCATATTCACCTTTCTCTGTGTTTCTTTAGGTGTGACACCTGTGCCTTCAGTATCACAGGTCCCATTTATGTTGTTCAAATCATTTCTCTTCAACCAAGCATTGCACACTCCATTGATTTACCCAATAAAGGGCATATCTATAGGAAGCACCACATTGAGGTGGAGCTTGGGACTTTGACACCCTTTTTTATTATTATTATTATTATTTTTATTATTATTATACAAACAATATACAATACAATAAAAAAACTATATATCATGTCCACTCTGTCTTGTACACTGTTCTATCATAAGATATCACATGAGGCGAGTTTTCTTCACTGTGGCTCTGATTACTGTGTTGTAATCTGTTTACGCAGATTCCCTTTGGCATTGCTAATATGTTCTATAGCAGCAGTTTGTCTTATTTCTCAATCCATATAATTCTCACCTGTGAGTGTCAAAGAATCCCGAGAGAATCAAAGCGTGTGCTTAAACTTGGCAAATTCTATGTTACTGACAGAAAGCTTACAGAACACACTCTTCTACTGCTAACAGATGATGAGTGACGATTATTACAAGATTGCATCAGATTTGAACATAATTAAAAACATGTTCACCCAGAGGGAATAGGTCTGCAATTATTTCTACATTTGTACAGAAATATAGGATAATAGAAATGGTGTGACAGCCGTCTAGACTGAGTCTAATGTGATGGAATAGAGGTATTTATCCACTTGTCACAGTCCTGCTCCATTGTTAATCTGGAAATACAGTTGTTCCAAAAATGCATTGCACTTAATGGAAGCATCATTGCATTATCAAACCAAGTGTTATTTATTGAAAAAACATATTACTTTGATCTACTGCAATTACATTTACACACAGAGGTGTCCAAATCATTGTTAAGGCCACTGTTAAATCCAAGTATATTTGTGATTTAGGCAAAGTGCATTAATCACTTATTTACACTGCTGGATTAAACATTTAAATTCCAATGAAATTGCATGCATTAGTGATGGTATTACAGGTGTGTATGTGATTCATAAACAGAATGTGATAATACCAACAGCCACTGTGTTTATCTTTTATTATTTGTATTTTTTATGGCCTTTTGGCCACTATTTATTGATAAGATAGTGGAGAGAAGAGGGAGGAATGGAATCTGGAAATATTGCAAAACTGATTTAAACTCACATCACCTGCATTAATGCCACGGCTCAATGCACTGAAGCACTTGTGCAAGCTTCACTGCAACACCATATCAGAGCTAAACTAATGCTCTTTTGATATATTTAGTTATATCAATATTCATTAATAAATATTAATTATTTATTCATTTATTTAATTATACAATTTCAGAAACATAATAATATGACTATGAAATAATTATTATTATTATTTCATTATGATTATTAGGAAATAAAATAAAAATATATAGAAAAATGAAAAAAAGAAAAAGACAGAAAATGCAAGTAGAAAATACAAAATGAAGTAACACAATTATATTATTTTACTGTAAAATTAAAATTTTAATATATACATCTGAATTCACTTACAAGCAGTAAAGCACCAAGTTTTAATCGATCCACAGTTAATAAACCACTGTATCATGAACTAAATGTGTAAATGCCACACATCACTCTTAATCGGTAGGATATATATTTAATGTATTAAAATTCAAAAAAACTAGGTCATATCGTGATGTGGATTTTATTTCATTCTATCACTCAGCCCTATTTTCACACAAGTGAGTGTTTGACAGCACAAATCAGTACTTGGTGCTACTGATACTGGAGAAATTAATATTGACTTGATACTGAAATTGTATGTCAATACACAGCACATTAAGCACATAACAATCAACTCCACTGCAATATGGACTTTTCTTTTTTCACCAGCTTGGATTCTCCACATGCGATTCTCTCCAAATCAATGAAATGTCGTTAAGAAGGAATGTGCACCCAGGAGATAAAGGCTAACTGTTGTTCTGCTATTTTCAGGTGAATGTCTGCATACACCCGTTTCCCAGAGTTCTCCACTGGGTGTAAGCGAGCTGGCACATTCAATAGAAGACCAAAGCATGTTTCACTTTCATTCCATCTGAATCCAGTTATTTCCTCCACCGTACACTCGCACAGCTTTTCTCGAGAGACCACAGCGGTTCAATCCCAGATGGTTCTTTTTGAATTCACCTCACACACTCTTTTCAGGGCCTACCTATGTTCAGTTCCTCTAAATGGCTTAGGATGGTTTGAAAATAAAAACATCAATATGTGTGGGTCACAAATTCAGCCTTATTTTAAAGGTACAGTCTTTTTTACCAGATAAACCGTGGCACCGTTGCATTTCCCATGCACCTTCATTATTGATAGCTTGGCTTTAGATGTTAATTGTTATGGTTATGGAATATAATTCCTGTAATGATGATGATGATGATGATGATGACATTTATAACTGTGATAAATGGGCGAAAGCCCGCAGAAAAACGTCATGCCTCATAATGATCTTTAACACTAATGAATCTGCTGGTGTGACACCTAGGCCGCATGTCGCTGGTTCTAGCAGGTGTGACACTGCAATCTCCCGTTCCTTCCTTTGATGATAAGTAGAAGTCATTAGGTTGTCATCAAAGGGGAAGGACATTCTCCAGTCATCCTTCTTCTGCTGCTACTTAATTGTCTATTTTTGGCTGCTGGTTGACAGCAAAGACATTTCTCTAGTTTACTGCCGCCGTACTGAACTACCATTGTGCTTAACAAAGCATTTAAGTTAAGTGCACTACTGATTACTTAGTGCATTTGCTGTATAAATGACTTTGATTATTATGGATTTGTAAGATCTGAGTTTCTACTTGAATGATTTAGCAAAACAGATCTGACACTTTTAAAAGTGGAGTATATTTATGAGCCAAATTGCAATGTTGCCTGGCAACCACAAACAAATCTTAGATAAGCCAGTTAAGCAAATTACTTGGCAGAGGATTTTTTTTTTTTTTTTTTTTTTAGTTTATATGAATTAGTGCTGCAGCTAATTACAGTTTCAATAACTGATTACATTGATTTAGTTTTTTCTGTTATTCACATTAAAGTATTGAAAATTAAATTTTTCCCACATTATTTCATATTCATGAAAAGGGTCACAGTTCCCACAATCTAAAAGGTTTTCTTTCTATCTATCATTCTTTCTTTCTTTCTTTCTTTCTTTCTTTCTTTCTTTCTTTCTTTCTTTCTTGTAAAGAGCTAAAGGTTAAGCATTAGCTATAATGATATGCTAAAATGTATGTAATATTTTATTATATGTTTTTACAAAAAGAAATGAGAAAAATAAGTGCAGTAGCTAAATCTCGTTTAATGGTGTTTGTCATTGGGCACAGTAGCTTCTCTACCTCAGGGAGTTACACGACTCCAAAGAGCTTCCAAACTGACTTCATAAAAATGTGTCATGGAAAAGTTAACTTTTTTCACTTGGGATTTTAATGCTAGATGTTTGCAACCGAGCTCCTCATAAGGGAATTTTACTATGTGTTCCATAACGGGAAGCAGGGTGTTTAAAGATTAGATATCAAGCCACTTTTGGCCAAATGATACATGTGTTGCCCCAAGGATTGCTTCTTTTGTTCTATGTTATGTCATTGTGTACTGAAAGTGTTCTTCTTATTAGTCATAACAATTGAGTTCCTACTGTATTTGGGTTATGAAGGAGGTCTACAGGGACAGAGACGTAGTTTGTGCTGCAAAAACAGGTCTGTACGGCCATGTACACATGCACTGCAGAGTTTTGGGAGTCACAGCCCCTTTTATTTGCAGACGGGAATCCTCCCCAAGTTATCGTTCAATGTGTGTACAAGTAGTCATTTCTTTCTGACATTGGGAGAACATAGCAGCTTCTCACTGCTGTACAGGAGATGAATTATGGCAAAGATGAGCCCTAATTTTTCATATATATATATATATATATATATATATATATATACAGTACAGTTAGGGATAGATGACTCATAATTTTGAAAGATTGAAAAAAAAAAGTTTGTCATGATTGATTCATTTATTTCTGTTTATTTTTTACTATTAATTTAAGGGATGCACTGAACGTTCAGCAACCAAAATTATTTGGCTTAAAATAGCAAAAAAGGCTCTTTCGAATGAGCAAAAAGACCAAACAAATTGTACCGAACAACAAACATGTCAGCAGTGTGGAAGCATTTAAAACTGTCTGAGAATGACCGACAAGCACTGACAGAGAGAGAGACTGTTTAGTACTGCATCACATGTCTTCGATGAGAAGAAGAAGGGGTGATTGTTGCTGGTTTACTGTATAATAACTGAAATCACCAAATGGCCTTAAACAATTAGTAAATAAACTGCAGAACATTGGTTTCTAATACACACAATGATTGAATGTATTCTGAATGCACTGCACAAACTCGCAGCACTATCTGCTTGTTAGCCATGGTTCAAAGTCCAAAGTGCTAAGAAAAAATCTGTCACGTTTTTATAAAGGCATGCACTTTTACAAGGCATGTAAAAATGCAATATGTGAAACGTATTCATAATGTAAGTAATTTATAAATATGCTGTTGTCAACAAAAAGAAGCTCTGAGTTCTTACTGCGCATTTCCTCCAAAATAAAAGTTTAGAAAAATCATGAAGTCCATCAACATTTGTAAATGTTAGTATTTTAATTTTACTGTTGTTCTGTAAAATGAAATAAAAAGACAATAATAATGATAATAATACTTACAACTATCTGTTTTTATACTGATATTCACACAATTTTCAAATTGCAAATATTTGATTAATAACATAACTTTTGTAATATATTTTATGCTCAGCAAGGCTGCTTTTATTTCCACAGTAAAAAAAAATCATGAATGATTCAAGGCAAACAAAAATATTAATTTACCAACGTAATAACTGTGAGTTAAATTGTTCTTTATTGGTATAATGTATGCTCGAATGTCAAAAAATGTAATTGTTGTTTTGTAATTGACTTATTTTGTTATTATTTTTATTTTATTTATTTATTTTGAAAAGCAAGACAAAAAAAAAAGTACAAACAAAATTGTGGCTATTTGAGTTATGCAATTGTGAAAAAAATTAAATAAATAAATTGGCAAAATGCATGGGGGGGGGGGGGGGGTGGTGTACTAAAACTGTGTTCGTTATTCAGCCTTCGGAGTTTCGGCTTAAGCCAAGAATTTTCATTTCAGTGCATCCCGAAATTAAATTCAAATAAAGTAATCTAAATGGAGGCAGTGCTCCATCCTCCACTGCCATCATTCCTTCCTGCAGTGATCATTAGTACCCCACACCCAGAGCGGCCGATACCTATCCTTCACAACCTACCCTGTTTTCCCATTACCAGTAATGTGGGAAATTACTGAGCCATTCTATCATTCCTGGCAAAGGAGCCTATAATGATCCCCCTCAAAATGCTTTAATCTTCTTTATCCATAGATCTCATCCAGTAAGAGATGGGATTTGGAGGTGGCTATTGAGGATTGTCTAAATTTACAGTTACGTCTGTTAACGTAATATATACGTCTTGTTATTTTTACCAGTGAACAAGCATTATTATACATAATCATAAGTCTTTGTGCATGATCATTTAGGATGACTGGTGTGAGCAGAGCAAGAGATGTGCTGGATTTTGAAAAGAAAAAAAAAAGTAAGAAAATTCACTGATATCTCTATTTTTGAGCTTCGGTGAAGAAAACATTCATTCAACTATTGAAAGCTTTTGTTATTTGAAGACAATTACTAATGTTTAGAGAAGAAAACTAAGGCGTGAAATACAGTGTTTGTGCATTTTTTTTTTACATTATTTTGACTGAAATACATTTATTAAACCTTATCAAAGTTTAAGATTACATTTCAGAAACATAAACTGCCTCACAGCATGACTGCTTAAAATTACACCTTTTCTTAGCAACATAATGATCTGCAGAAAATGCTGTGCTCGTTTTGGCTGTATTTATTGACACTACAGATGAACTTTAACGGAAACTTATGAACAGACTTCAGTGGTCATTCATGTTAAACATGCCCTGGAAATATTTTTGACTTGGTATTTAGTATGTGTTTAGTATGGCTAAAAACATGAAGACAAGAAAAATAGGAGAAAAGGAGAAAATAACTGATAGATATGGATACACGTCACATGACAGGCATCATTCAGGGACACAGAGAACAACATCTCCCATCTTCTTTACTATTTATAGATGTCTTGTCAAATCTTTGTGCTGTGTGTATCCTTAAAGCTCCCGTCTGCCTTCTCCTTTTCCACCCTTAAGTCTCTTTTTCCCACTTGTCTTGATTCTTTCTCATACCAGCCTTAGAGCTGAATTGTGTATTTTTCGGATGTTAAAATGCATTGTTATTTAAGACATTCTTAGGATTAATTCCCCGATTACCCTAAATACTGTACTCTCTGCTGATATAAAAACATTTAGTTTGTTTAAGAGTCCTGGCAAGCGACACCCTGACAAAAAGTCAATGCGATTTTTCCATTGGCTTATTGCAAAAATAAGCTCTGTGACCAATAAATAATTCATACATGTTTTATCAAGTTAATCTTCTTAAATGAGCTCAACTTTTATGGATTTTTAAGCCTAAATAAAATCATCTAAAGTAAAAAGCTAAAGTTATTTCTGTCATGATAACTCTCTGAGTGTTTAGTGTGGTAATATGCATGGCAATGTTAATGGGCTTGGTCTTGGCAAAATTGATCTGCTATGGTACTACTGCGGCAGAGCAAGTACAGAGGCTTGCTACTGCCAATCAGAGGTGGAAAGAGTACAAAAATATTCTACTCAAGTAAAAGTACCACTACAATGAAATTTTACTTAAGTACAAGTAAAAGTACCAGTCTAAAAATCAACTCAAGTAAAAGTAAAAAGTAGCTCATTTAAAATTTACTCAGAGTAAAAATTACTTAGTTACATTTTAACAGTGGGAGGGAGTCAAAAATGGGGCAGGCCAAGGGTGTCAAACTCACTTCCTGGAGGGCCACAGTCCTGCACAGTTCAGATTTAACCCTAATTAAACACACCTGATCCAGCTAATCTAATCACAGTGTTGGGAAGGTTACTTTGGAAATGTAATAGGTTACAGATTACAAGTTACCCTATTTAAAATGTAATAGTAGTGTAACTTTTTTAATTACTTTAATAAAGTAATGTAACTAATTACTTTTGAGTACATTTTGATTACTTTTATAATTTTCTAATGAATGTTAATTTGCAACTGTTAATCATCTTCAACCATTTTACACCATGTAGGTTTAACCTTAAAGTAGAGTTCAATACTGTCAGACTTTCACCATCCTTCATCACCTGAATCAAGATGATCAAATTTGAACACATCCACCACACAATCAGACTTTAGTACTGCCTTTTACTTAGAGATTGATCTGAAGTTCAAAGCAGATTTAAAATCAAAAGAAATAGTTTATAGATACTGTTTTTGAAACCAAATCTTTGCATAACTACAGGCATCTAACTGCATCTAACAATGGTTTGGGGAAAAATAGTTAATAAAAAAAATAAAAGCATATACATCAACTCAAATACGGTTATCTAATAAGCATGTGTCCTATTTTGTGTACTAAACTCCTGAAACATTGGTGTCTTTTAGAAACACTGCTGTCTCTTTGTATATGATATGATGATAGTTTCTCAAAATAAGTAAAAAATGCGCATGAAGTGACTGTTCTAGAGATTAATTTCCATGAGGGGCGGACTGGGAAAAAAAATAGGCTGGGAAATCTCACACTCATACACCCACAACCCATTCTGAAACATGGACAACCCTATTTTTTTTTTTGGACTTGACATCAAAAAGATTTGAATCCTTAGGTTGGGGGACTTGCAACGTAATTAAGAGTTCTCTCCTGAACTGCACCTTCACTTCCATTATCCACCCATCTCTCTCATGACTTTAATACTGAAGATTTTTATTTGACTTTTACCATGTTTTGTAAGTGCAATTTTGTTTTTTTGGCAAATGAATTACAATTTGTATTTATTTTTACTACAAATTCCATAATTAAACCACGGTTAGTGCCATACCATAGGCTATATTAATTTTCCTAAGGGTTGTGTTTTTGTATCCACTAGCTCCCCCTAAACCTATGATAAAATATGATGATTTGTCTGCTAACTTACTACTGTAACATTACAAAAGATAATAATGACGTCGTTTATACAATATTTTGAGTGATTGCGAGCAATGTGCTGCTGCTGCTTGACTAAGTAAACAAAGACAAAACTACAATAGCATCTTTACAGATGAAACTGACCTGCACCTGAAACCCTGAACAGAAGTGTCGCTTCTCTGCTCCAGCTGTGCGCTTACACAGTTCACTCCGGTCTCTCTCTCTCGCATTGATTACTCGGAGTCTGATCCAAACCGTTCGGCGGAGGCGTGGAGAGCGTGCGAGCCCAACCATTGCCAGTCACGACTAACCGATTCATGATTTATTAGAGATTTAATTATCGAATGGCCGGTCCCTGTACGAACGGAGCAGGAGCTTGGTTCGTATTGCCAGCTGTAAGTCAGACTTGTTCCCGGTGCGTGTTGGACTCCGGCAGGGCTGCCCTTTGTCGCCGGTTCTGTTCATGATTTTTATGGACAGAATTTCTAGGTGCAGCCAGGGGCCGGAGGGGGTCAGGTTTGGTGACAACACGATTTCGTCTCTGCTCTTTGCGGATGATGTTGTCGTGTTGGCCTCATCAGGCCAGGACCTTCAGCATGCACTGGGACGGTTTGCAGCCGAGTGTGAAGCGGCTGGGATGAGAATCAGCACCTCCAAATCCGAGGCCATGGTCCTCAGTCGGAAAAGGGTGGCTTGCCCACTTCAGGTTGGTGGAGAGTTCCTGCCTCAAGTGGAGGAGTTTAAGTATCTTGGGGTCTTGTTCACGAGTGAGGGAAGGATGGAACGGGAGATTGACAGACGGATCGGTGCAGCTTCTGCAGTAATGCGGTCGATGTACCGGTCTGTCGTGGTGAAGAAAGAGCTGAGCCGCAAGGCGAAGCTCTCGATTTACCGGTCAATCTACGTTCCTACTCTCACCTATGGTCATGAGCTTTGGGTCATGACCGAAAGGACAAGATCCCGGATACAGGCGGCCGAAATGTGCTTTCTCCGCAGGGTGGCTGGGCGATCCCTTAGAGATAGGGTGAGAAGCTCAGTCACCCGGGAGGAGCTCAGAGTAGAGCCGCTGCTCCTCCACATCGAGAGGGGTCAGCTGAGGTGGCTCGGGCATCTGTTCCGGATGCCTCCTGGACGCCTTCCCGGGAAGGTGTTCCGGGCACATCCCACTGGGAGGAGACCCCGGGGGAGACCTAGGACACGCTGGAGAGACTATGTCTCCCGGCTGGCCTGGGAACGCCTCGGTGTCCCCCCAGAAGAGCTGGAGGAAGTGTCTAGGGAGAGGGAAGTCTGGTTCTCTGCTTAGACTGCTGCCCCCGCGACCCGGCCCCGGATAAGCGGTAGAAGATGGATGGATGGATGGATGGATGGCGGATTCGGAAATAATCGCTTTAGTATATTCGGCCTGCAATTATACAATAACAATATTAAATAAAGTAGAAGGCCAAATCGTCTGCCAGGCCACCGGTAATAGTCCCGGTTCTCCCGATGTCCAGTCAGCGCCTGATTTCCACAGACACGCAGAACGTGCAGGATTCATATTCAGTCTTTTTGCAGCTTAATATTCACAGACATCAGTCCATATCGGGTTTTGATTCAAGTGTACTGACCTACTTTTGATTTATTCGTCCAAAATGTGGCATATTGCGTCCGCGTTATAGGCTGAATTCCATTTTTATGACTGGATTCTACGAATGTGTTTTCCGCGTCTCGGAGATTATGGGCCATATGTCTTAGTGCAATTTGGGAAAGAAATAAGCTGTATGTGGATGTGTGTAAATATTCAAATGTAATCCTCTTTGTAATCGTTACAATTTTCATAAGTAACTGTAATTTAATTACTCATTTTTTCTTAGTAACTGTAACTGATTACTGTTACATTTATTTTGTAATTAAATTACGTAACGCCGTTACATGTAACTAGTTACTCCCCAACACTGTCTAATCATTTAGGTTTATTTGAAAACTGCATGATATGTGTGCTGGAGCAGGGTTAGAACCAAACTCTGCAGGGCTATGGCCCTCCAGGAACTGAGTTTGACACCCCTGGGATAGGTCTATTAATCTCAAACTAGTTGTTTTTAATTAAATGAATCAGTTATTTAGAATAATAAAACATTTGGGCTGTTACCAGGCAAATCAGTATCAACAAACTCATCTTTTAATGCAGAGGAAATGCAGAAGATTCATTGGAAGTGGCATTTAGATGTATTACACTGTTTAGTGCAGGACAAGAATGCATTTAACCTGCAGTTACAAATGCATGAATAATGTTTTGATATACAAGACATAAAATGTTGAATACTCATTTGAAATGATAAGAAATTAATTATTTAAAAAAAATCAAAATATACTTTAAATGTGAAATTAAAATGGCCAGTATGTGTCAGCAAGTCACTGTTAATAAGTGAGTCATTGCGACTGAACCGAATCATTTAAACGGTTGATTCATTCAGGAACGAAACACTGTCACGTTGCTCAGAGATGCAAAACTGTGCTTTGGTGGCTGTGTTTGGAATTATTTTCTGTTGTAGAAATAGAGCTAAAAAAATGCAATATGGCGTCTAAAACGCAAGTCTCTTAATTAACTTTGGATTTTTGGAGGAAAAGACGGCATTCTTTGTGTGATTTTGATTAAATATATACATTTATATAAATATGTGAATTTTCTGCCCCTATATCTTCAATTTTGTGATCATGCTAAATGCATATTAGGAGACTGAATCACACAGTGAAAGAACGCACTATAAATGCGCGCGCACATCATTAAAACAAAAAATATTATATTATCACAGATGATATATATAGCACACTCCTCACCCCTGTCTTTTTGGCTAATTTGTGCAAAACCTCTTGCTAAAATGTCAAAGCTTCATTTTAACCACCAATGCAACGATGCAATTATTTATCTTACCTCTACATCCTTGCGAAGGGTTGATGTCTTGTCGAGATTTTATAAGCTGCTAGTTTGGTCTTCCTAGGCAAGTACAGCTTACACTGCATAATAGAGCATACATATGGCCAGGGGTTCACTTCATTTCCTTCGAGTTCAACTTCAGAATATGACGGGGTTTCGTTTTCAGCGGTGTCTGCATCACTAACGCCTGTTTTGACTGTCTGCATCTTTCTTGTGATTTTAGCGCCAGTTTGCCCTCCTGCCCATTATTTACTGACGTAGTTTCCAGGGAGCGATTTATTTTTTTTTTTTATTTTTTTTTTACTCAGTAATTAATGTGTTTTAAAATGTAGCGAAGTACAATACTTTAAACAAAATATACTTAAGTAAAAGTAAAATTACAGATTTAAAAATTACTTTAAAAAGTATTAGTACACAAAAAAGCTACTCAATTACAGTAACGCGAGTAAATGTAATTTGTTACTTTCCACCTCTGCTGCCAATACATCCACAGACATGCTGCTGCGAGCATGTAAGAAATTCTGCTGCTGCACATAACATAAAAGAAATACACTGTAAAAAAAAAATCCGTAAAAAACGGATAATGTACTGGCAGAAAATTACCAGGACATTTTCTGTTAAATTTACGGACACTTTACGGACACTTCCTTCAACATTAAAACGGAAATTTCTGTAGATTAACATTTTCTTCCGTACCATAAACGGAAAATCCGTTATGCAGAGATTTAAAAAAATATATAGCATAGGCCTCTTCTGTAGCAAATAAATCCAGCACAATATGTACAAATTGAACATGGTTTATTTTTACCTCGTGTGAACATTCTTAAAAATGCGTTCAGTAGCTTTTTATTTGCCTTAAACAGGTGAAGACAAAAATATTAATGACATCAATTTAACAATGTGAAAAGCACCATTGAAAATGTTTGTATTATAGAACAATTTTTAGTTTAAACAGCAACATGCAGAAAAAAGAAATCATGAACAGGTACTTGTACAATATTGGTGTTGCACCAAACAGTGGTCGCAAAGAATACATTTTCAAATACATGGGGTAAAAATTAATACAAAGACAGGGCTGTCATTATTAACAAACACAGTTGTAAGTTACCGCAATTCAGATTTTACGTTAACACAGCTGCTCAATATCACCTCAGTAACGTTAATATGTCGGATGCTTTACGGGATGCTCATTAACAAAAAAAGTTACACTGCATTAACAACAATAAAAAGTTAATAAACCTTAATTTATAAAACTGAAAGTGAGTACTGTAACACGTACCTCCACGCTGTATAGAAGTGTAAGATGAGACGGTAACGTTATGCTGAAAATGTTGAATGCGACGGCTCCGACATCCATTTGCCAAACAAGCCAGGCAGCAACTAAGTTAACGTTACAGTTTGTTACATTGAACAAAACATAATTTACAAAGGAAGAGTAAGAACCATTCAAAAATCCTAAATCCAACTTTAAAATGAGATTTTGACCGAGACTATCTCCGTGAATAATGGCGCCTGCTCAAGCACCGGTTTGGCCCTGATTGTCGACTGAGCTTCTTGTACCCACAATGCAAAGCGTAATTTAAAAATACGGAGAAACACCTGTAAAAAGAAAATACGGACAATTCCTTTAAATTATTACGATATATTGTACTGTATTTTTACGGACTTTTTTTTACAATGTAACCCCCATGGAGAAGCAGATCTGTACAGGTGGAGCTGGGGAAGGTGGAGGGGTTCTGAAGCACATTGCAAATGCAACAGCAAGAACAAGTATTTTAATGTTGAGCAGCAAGCTCATTGGCTGCTGATGTGAAAAGAAACCAATTAGCTACACCATGAATGATGATGCAATTATATCAGACTGAGTTAGAAACTATCAGCCTGTGCCATCTAGAGTTTCGTGACAGAACTTTGTAGAAGTGTGCAACCCCACAGTCTTAAAAAAACACCAACTTAAAATATGGAGTTAAAATGGTAAATGTGTGTGTGTGTATATATATATATATATATATATATATATATATATACAGTGTTGGGGAGTAACTAGTTACATGTAACGGCGTTACGTAATTTAATTACAAAATAAATGTAACAGTAATCAGTTAGAGTTACTAAGAAAAAACTAGTAATTAAATTACAGTTACATATTAAAATTGTAACGATTACAAAGAGGATTACATTTGAATATTTACACACATCCACATACAGCTTATTTCTTTCCCAAATTGCACTAAGACATATGGCCCATAATATCCGAGACGTGGAAAACACATTCGTAGAATCCAGTCATAAAAATGGAATTCAGCCTATAACGCGGATGCAATATGCCACATATTGGACGAATAATGGACGAATAAATCAAAAGTAGGTCAGTACACTTGAATCAAAACCCGATATGGACTGATGTCTGTGAATATTAAGCCGCAAAAAGACTGAATATGAATCCTGCACGTTCTGCGTGTCTGTGGAAATCAGGCGCTGACTGGACATCGGGAGAACCGGGACTATTCCCGGTGGCCTGGCAGACGATTTGGCCTTCTGCTTTAATATTGTTATTGTATAATTGCAGGCCGAATATACTAAAGCGATTATTTCCGAATCCGCCATTCGATAATTAAATCTCTAATAAATCATGAATCGGTTAGTCGTGACTGGCAATGGTTGGGCTCGCGCGCTCTCTGCGCCTCCGCCGAGCGGTTTGGATCAGACTCCGAGGTATTCAATGCGAGAGAGAGAGACCGGAGTGAACTGTGTAAGCGCACAGCTGGAGCAGAGAAGCGACACTTCTGTTCAGGGTTTCAGGTGCAGGTCAGTTTCATCTGTAAAGATGCTAATGTAGTTTTGTCTTTGTTTACTTAGTCAAGCAGCAGCACATTGCTCGCAATCACTCAAAATATTGTATAAACGACGTCATTATTATCTATTGTAATGTTACAGTAGTAAGTTAGCAGACAAATCATCATATTTTATCATAGGTTTAGGGGGAGCTAGTGCATACAAAAACACAACCCTTAGGAAAATTAATGTAGCCTATGGTATGGCACTAAAATGGTTTAATTATGGAATTTGTAGTAAAAATAAATACAAGTGGTAATTTATTTGCCAAAAAAACAAAATTGCACTTACAAAACATGGTAAAAGTCAAATAAAAATCTTCAGTATTAAAGTCATGAGAGGATGGATGGATAATGGAAGTGAAGGTGCAGTTCAGGAGAGAACTCTTAATTACGTTGCAAGTCCCCCAACCTAAGGATTCAAATCTTTTTCATGTCAGGTCCAAAAAAAAAAAAAAATAGGGTTGTCCATGTTTCAGAATGGGTTGTGGGGGTATGAGTGTGAGATTTCCCAGCCTATTTTTTTCCCAGTCCGCCCCTCATGGAAATTAATCTCTAGAACAGTCACTTCATGAGCATTGTTTACTTATTTTGAGAAACTATCATCATATCATATACAAAGAGACAGCAGTGTTTCAAAAAGACACCAATGTTTCAGGAGTTTAGTACACAAAATAGGACACATGCTTATTAGATAACCGTATTTGAGTTGATGTATATGCTTTTATTTTTTTATTAACTATTTTTCCCCAAACCATTGTTAGATGCAGTTAGATGCCTGTAGTTATGCAAAGATTTGGATTCAAAAACAGCATCTATAAACTATTTCTTTTGATTTTAAATCTGCTTTAAACTTCAGATCAATCTCTAAGTAAAAGGCAGTACTAAAGTCTGATTGTGTGGTGGATGTGTTCAAATTTGATCATCTTGATTCAGGTGATGAAGGATGGTGAAAGTCTGACAGTATTGAACTCTACTTTAAGGTTAAACCTGCATGGTGTAAAATGGTTGAAGATGATTAACAGTTGCAAATTAACATTCATTAGAAATTTATAAAAGTAATCAAAATGTACTCAAAAGTAATTAGTTACATTACTTTATTAAAGTAATTAAAAAAGTTACACTACTATTACATTTTAAACAGGGTAACTTGTAATCTGTAACCTATTACATTTCCAAAGTAACCTTCCCAACATTGTATATATATATATATATATATATATAGTACAGACCAAAAGTTTGGACACACCTTCTCATTCAAAGAGTTTTCTTTATTTTCATGACTATGAAAATTGTAGAGTCACACAGAAGGCATCAAGGGCTATTTGACCAAGAAGGAGAGTGATGGGGTGCTGCGCCAGATGACCTGGCCTCCACAGTCACCGGACCTGAACCCAGTCGAGATGGTTTAGGGGTGAGCTGGACTACTTACTTTACTGGATTACTGCAGACAGAAGGCAAAAGGGCCAACAAGTGCTAAGCATCTCTCGGGGAACTCCTTCAAGACTGTTGGAAGACCATTTCAGGTGACTACCTCATGAAGCTCATCAAGAGAATACCAAGAGTGTGCAAAGCAGTAATCAAAGCAAAAGGTGGCTACTTTGAAGAACCTAGAATAACACTTTTTTTGTTATGTATATAATTCCATATATAATTCCACATGTGTTAATTCATAGTTTTGATGCCTTCAGTGTGAATCTACAATTTTCATAGTCATGAAAATAAAGAAAACTCTTTGAATGAGAAGGTGTATCCAAACTTTTGGTCTGTACTGTATATATATATATATATATATATATATGAATCCATTAATCAGTCAATCAATTTATTAAATTAAATGACTAAGGGTGTGTTCACATTCGTAGTTCGGTTTGCTTGGTCTGGACCAAAAAAAGAAAAAGAAATAATAATAATAATTTAATCCTGGTCTGCTTCGCGTTCACACTGGCATTTTAACACCAAACCTAAAAATACCAAAGGGATATGTATGGAATAGGGATAGGTTCACAACCTGATTGTTTGGCTTTTATGACAGATTTTGTGATGGAACATACCAAACATCCAAAACAATGCTTTGTGTTGGGCTAAATGCATTCGTCGAGGTGTGTGGTTCACACATGATGCTATTTTGACCAGCAGAAAACTCATAAATAGCTAATAAAATGGAATCAAAACGGTGTCTGGAATCCCTTCATCACATACAGACAAAGTTGTGAGGAGACGTGGTTCTGATGCCTGACTATATGAGGAGAAAAAAACAGGTATGTTTGAGCGTTCTGTCCTTTTTAGGGTTGCATCTTGTGACATAATGTCCTGTTTTTAGATTGTTTTCATGTCTTTGGTCCATGATACATTCATATTTCATTCAAACCGCATGTTTCGCAGCTGTTTGATAAAGCCTCAGTTTGGTTTCTAAAACTACAGTAGCACCAAGCCCAGTCTTCCTCAGTTGCACCTACACACCAAAAAGGCAATCTCTGCCACAGCTTTTAATATTCCACCTTAGTTTAAGGACAGATAGCACTGCAGGTACAAATTTCACGCTCGCCTCCCCCTCATCACTCAGTCTCGCCCTCTATGAGTATTTGCTTGTTCTTTTTTTTTGCCTCCGCGCAGGAATAAAAGGTGGCCGTCTCCATTCAGGTGTGGTCAATCTCGCATTGATGGGAGATAATTGTCTCCTGCCCTCGCCTAGGTAATTGTCTTTTGATTGAGGTCATCAGCACAATCAAGCAAGCTGAAGGGGTGAAAAGTGACAGAGCCGAGAGAGAGAGAGAGAGAGAGAGAGAGAGAGAGAGAGAGAGAGAGAGCAAGTTTGCTGAGACAAATGAGAGGCACGTGCGGGATGTGGGCGACTTGTTGAAGGAGTCTGGCTGAGAGGAAAAGGCTTTGTTTACCCTGGCAGAGCCCCATGCGGCCTGCTATTAAACCTTGCACTGATGGAGCCAGCAGGACAGGAACACAGTAAGGGGTAGGATGGTGATGGACAAGCCGTATTACCTTCAGCCATCACTGTGAGATAAAGTGGCCCATTAGTGATGGCCATGAATGTAGCCGACAATGGAGAGCTTGCCTTAAAGTAAGACTGACCACTGTGAGCTGAGTGTGTAAAGGTAGGTGTGAGTGTGAAAGAGAAAATAAATTTATATTAAGTCTAGAGTGACAGTGACAGCAGGACTGTTGCCAGAGCAACAGCAATTGATTTAAATTATAAACATGAAATTAATTGGGATTCATAAGTGAGCAACATTTACACATATTTTAAAGGGTTAGTTCACCCAAAAATGCTATGGGAGCTTTGGTGAAAAAATATAATAATAATAATAATAATAATAATAAAAAGATAGGTCTGCTATTATAATATAAAACACACTCCAGTTGAATTATACCTTTTATGTGGGTGTGTTTTTGTGCATGTTTTTGAGAACGATAAACGTCTATAAAACATAAAAATTGGTCAACAGTGTAATTATAAATGTAATTACAGAAATGTATTTAAATATGTAGTTACATGCAGGTATTTTTAAAATTGAAGTATAATGTAAAAACATAAATGTACACAATAAGTGCTTTGTACCAAATTATTAATTTAAAGATCCCGTTCTTCGTGATCCCATGTTTTAAACTTTAGTTAGTGTGTAATGTTGTTGTTAGAGTATATGTAATGTAATGTTGTTAGAGTTGTTGTTAGAGTATTATATCTGTAAAATTCTAAAGCTCAAAGTTCAATGCCATGCAAGATATTTTATTTAACAGAATTCGCCTACAAAAAACGACCCGTTTGGACAACATCCCTCTAGTTACTGCAGTAATGACGTCACTAAAACAGTTTTTTGACTAACCTCCGCCCACAGGAATACACAAAAAAGGGGGCGTGGTCTTGTTGAGCTCCGACGGAGAAGAGGAAGAGTTGCGTTTGTGTTTGTCACCATGTCGTCGAAACGCTGTTATTTTCATCTTGGAGTCCAATCATCTTTGTTTGGCCTTCCCAGGGATGCTGTACTTAGAGATCAATGGTTACAATTTATGTTTAACTCTGTTCCCGAAAATTATAATCCACATGTAAAACTATGTGCAGCACATTTTGCTGAGGACAGCTTGCTCAATCTCAATCAGTTTAATTGCCAGATTCGCACAAAGATTATTCTTGAAAGATGGAGCAGTTCCCTCTTTGTCTGGAGAAGGCGTTGTTTATGGACCACAACCGGTAAGTGTATGTTATTATTTAAGTTGGTGCGTTTAACTTATTACATAAAGGGCAATGCTGTTTAGCTTTGTTAACTAGATGTTAGGGCTGTGCAAAAAAATCAAATGCGATTTTCATGTGCATCTCATCAGTAAAAACGCTCCTGTGATTATAAGCACATCTCCAGCACGTGTGTTCTTTTACTGTCTATGGTTCAGATCAGGATTGCCAGGTTTTCAAAACAAATCCTACCCACTTGCTTCTCAAAACTAGCCCAATCGCGTTTCCAGGAGGGCCTTTAATGGGACCTTTAAAAGTACATAGTAGTTAAGGCCACTTAATATAAAGTGGGACCCTTTTTATCCTATTATCCTATTTTATCCGTTATTATCCTGATATATAGATATAGAATCTTGTAAATGCATTAAAAACTGTAATTTCCGAGCCGAATCACTACACAATAATAAAAACATTATGTATCAGTGACAGAATTTTATCATTTATTAATTTTTTTTGTGAACTATTGCTTTAATTACTGACATTGATTGCTGCAGTGGGACGCTTCTCTTTCGGAGAAGTTTTATTTCTGTTGTACAACCCTACATTTATTGCATTCACAGCAGACAGATTAATAGACTGCAGAGTAGCAGAAGCGAACACACTGTGGAAAAGAAATTGTCCATTACCCTAAAGACAAGTGCAAGCCACTTACCTCTCCACAGAGTCTCTGGAAGACAACTTTTCATATTTTTATTGAGGATAATCAATCAGTCAGTACAGTATAATAAAATGTAAAGCTTGTTCTAGAGTCGTACTTTGATGGCGAGGCAAAATATGTTCAAATGAATTACACATTTGCATATTATGGTGGCCCTGGGGTGCAAAACATGACTGCATTAGTGGAGGAAACGAAAGCTGACAACCCAACACCATTAACCCATAGTACAACATTAACAGAAATAAAGCATTTTAGAAAACAAGGTGCTAACTATACAGAAATATTAAAGTGACATAAAAGAGGTTATGCATAAAAAACACAAAAACCTTATAATAATAGTAACATTAACAAAGCTAGGTCTATAATGTTTGGTAAACACTATATATTAGCATTCCTATTGATCTCAGTGCCTTGTGCTTAGCTTGTGATTTAAATGTTGCTTGCAAAAATTACTTGTCAGAATAAAGAGGTATAGTACTTTAAGTTGGAGAAAGATGTTTTTATCTTTTTGCCCCAAAATGATGTAGTTATCACCTCTGTCAACAGGGGCTGGATGTGCATGCCAACCGAAGTTGTGTGAAATACAGAGGCTGCATATAAAATCTTTTTTTTTTTTAAAGAAGTGTTTACTTTTTGATTGATAAAAAAAGTATGTTTTATAGACTACGAATGTATGTTGTATTCATGAAATCTGGATGCTCTACATTTGTTGCTTTGTCATTGTCACAAGTGTCACTTGTGTTGCTTCATTTACATTCACTCTTCTCTCCTGTGGCCCCATGGGATAGTCAAGTGTCCATCAGATGGGCACTTCAGAATCTCGTTGGAAGTAGTAGGTCATATGGGTAATTTTCGCCTACTGTTTTATGAAAACTGTGAATTCAGACATGTTAGTCTTTTCACATACAGTACAGTAGGAAATGATATACTATATAGTAGGGAAGTATGCAATTTCTTATACAGCCAGAGTGATCTGTGACATGCCATTTACGACACAGTTGACAAACAAATAAAAACTGTTCATGAATCAAAGATGGCAGAATCCGGATTGTGTACTTGTGGGGGTTTTGCACCAGCTGAGCAGCTGACATTGAGATGAATGGGACTGATAACGTAGAGTTTTCGAATTCTCCAGGTATAGTCTTATGAACCTCATTGCTCCAATTAGATTCTTTGAAATACCCACCATAGAATACAAACACAATGCCTGTTGTTTCAAACAATATGCAATTTGGCTGCTTCTTAGTCACAACCGGGGAATTGAGGAGATTATAGAAAGGAATGTGCTGTTTAGCAGCAGTGGAATGAACAAACCCACTCATAGTCTTGCTTGGCTGGTCTGAAGAACCTGCAGGAAGCCTGTCTCTTTCAGTGTGGAACTGAATTGTATTGTTAGCTGTGGCTGTGCACCGCATGTGTCATTTCAGGCCTGTGAAAGTGAGATCGAGGCATTTGATACCCGTGGTTTTAAAAGGTTTAACAGTTTCCAGCATGTGTATCTGGAGAACAGCTGTAAATGGAATAAGCAATCAAAATATGATTGAACTGCATCAGTAATCTTGTTTAACCTGATAAACTTAAATTATTAAGACATGTAATTATATATAATTTACACTCATTTACATTTTATGAGAGAGAACATTGTGGATAAATTACTTGTAAGTGGCTTTTCAACACGTCAAGTCTGTTGCAGAGCAACTCTACATCCTCAATGTATGTGGTAAAATAAATCATAATAAATATCTATTTTTTATACAGATTTCTTTTTTAAATACGTATTTACTGGTTGATTTTCCCAAATCTTATTTGCATAATAACACAATTAAATAATTATTACATTATTTCAGGATTAAGTATCATCTTTTATTGGAAACTTGCCATATGCTTTACTGTAAGTTATGGAAGGCAAACTAAGTTAAAATCAACCTAAACATGATTACATCTGCTCACATGTTTGAATGCTGCTTTTGGATCATTGAAGGCAATTGTCATATTAGGCGACTATGCAACACTTTTCTGAGAGCTTACACCCTACTTTTAAAACAGTGTTAGTTTAAGTAGCTAGTAGTTTATTATCCTCGAGTTTGGATTTACGTTTCAATTTAAATAAGAACTTACGAACAGCTGGTGCAACCCTACCCTGGGACTGATTAGCTGTATTGAGTGTTATCAGAGCCTTATGACTTCCTGGATTATCCTTTTCTGTTTATGTAACACAAATCATTTTGGGGAGTTTAAAAGCCTACAATCTAATTTAGAAACCTTTGAGAATAATTTAATATCATCCAACAAAATTTGGTCTAAGAAATTCAAGTTATAATACTGTATGCCACTTGGTGCTTATTATTTATTGTGGTTATATATTAGCAATATCACATGTGCAGTTGTACTAAATATCAGGCTTTTATGCAACTGTTAGGATTCAGGTGAAAACTCTCTGGATTGTATAGTTGTACTTTGAATATTGAAAATAGTTCCAAAAGAAGTCAAAACATCAAACTGTGATTATCACCAATAATGCCGAAGGTTTGGTTTGGTTGAGACATACCATATTTTTAAAAGACAGGTGACTATAAAATTATCACAAGTTATAGCATTTTTATACCTTGCTGTTAAAGCAATGAGTCTTAGAACTTTGATCATTCAAAATCTTAGTTTTAAGAAAATGCAGTTTTGTAGATTTCTGGTGATAGCAGGAAGTCTCATCACAATTTCCTCTGCTCTACTATATTATGAATGCAGAGCTGCAGTATCCTATTTCATTAAAACAATTACAAAGACAAAAATATCCTGATATCTAAAGTTATTTCAGTCTGAATTCTTACCTTGCTAGATTTTAAAATTTACAATTTTTATCTTTCTCTCCAGACAGTGGTGGGTTCACTCCTAGGTGACTTATTTCAACCCAATCGCATATTTATTCTGTCTGAATTGTTTCTTATTCCCTATATATTGCACTACGTGCCATTCAGCATACTGAAAATACTAACTCTGTGAACAAGTGACCTACTTCAGCCGCAGTTTCAGCATCTCTTTATAGTGCATGGGGCGGGACATTTAAGATTCTAGAGAGCATTTGATTAAATAGAAATTTTGATGAGAAGCTGAAGTGAGGGGCGATGTCATCAAAACAATTTATTCATATTGTCGGAAGTGAGAGACGTCTAAGTTTTCAATGCTTATATCTTGTAAATACTAATTTTGTCATCGTTTTGGAGCACACTAGCTTATAGATAACTATAAGGCTAACATATTCGTACTAAAAGCCAAAAAATTATTTAGTACTATAAAGATAAAGATAACCCCACTGACTCTGCTGGTTTGTGTTCATACTGTGTTTTTTTTTTTTTTTTTTTTAACCATGGTACATTTGCATCGTCGGAGTGGCAGCTGTTTAACCCCATTACTAGGTAATGACAATCCAAAAGATGGTGAAATATATGGATGCTGGCTTGCTTCATTTTTTACTTATGATTTTGAAAAGTTTTGATTAATTTCCCAAACGCCAACAGAGAGTGTGTTTTTTGCATACTGTTTGACAAATACTATGAATTCAGAAATAATACTATTTTCGCATACTTATTTGCCTACTATATAGAAGGGAAATATGCAATTTCAGATGCAGCTGATCATTGGATTCAAACATGCTGTTTCCTGAGAAGACATTTCTGTTTTCTGAACCAATAAAGGTGGTAACATATACTGAAGTGATTCAATATGCCATGCTTGGTCACAGAGTTTCTCTCAAAAATTTTTGAGACAGCCCACCCATTGTCATCTAGTCCTGTGAATTGTCAGAACGAGAGATCCCAACAGAAAACTGAATGCTTCATTCAGTGCCTAGCATTCTCAAACAGCACTCTGACACAGACCCTTTGCACACAGGTGTTTTTTTTACACTTTGATGCTGTAGCTGGAAATAATTGGAAGTATTCAGAGTTGTTCCTCTAAGCTGTGTTTCTACCACTAGACGTTTGAAGGGGTTTTTAACTAAGAACCAGTTGAAAGCAGCAAACATCTGGCAGCGTAACATAAAGGCTTTGCAGGATTAAGCCTGCTGCTGGGTACTGCTGGATTTACCCTTTGACATGGTAATTCACATAATATTCACACAAAAGCAGCACTGACACCTGAAATACTGTCTTTTTAGTGCTGCTAGTTCTAATGTAGAGTTATAACATTGACGATGCATATGATCTGATTATGTTTAAGCCTCCTGAAAAGCTGAAGATTACAGAATATAAGACGATTGCTGGTAGACTTAATTTTAAATGTGAGTAGTGTTATGTATGGTTGCTAGGGTGTTGCTGTGCAGTCGCTAATCCTGAGTTTAGATTTGCAGTCAGGCTAAGTCAGTGCTGTTGGCTTCTGTCTGCGGATTTTGCAACATAGGCATATTGGAAAAATTTGCTTCTATCTAAATTCTTCAAAACATAACCTTACAGCTGAAATCATGTGATGGCAAAACACCAAAAACTTTATTCCTTTTCACATAAATTAAATACAGGGGCAGATGTATTTAAGGATTTTCTGACGTAGTAAAATTGCTCAGTAGCTCACCTGATACAACAGTGTATTTGTGATGTGAAATGCTTGGGTCATGACACTTGATAAAAGAGCCTAAATGGCATAGTTGCTTCAGTAAATGCTTTTTTTATCTGAAGTTTGCTTTTGGTGACAGATATTTTTATTTATTTGATTTTTTTTTTTGCTATGAGATAGATGTAGTGTAGATTTAGAGTTTTAGTGTTGGTATAAGTTATTTTCAAATAGGATATAGCAATAACTTTTTAGCACAGCTCTACAGGCTCTACAGGCATTTAATTTCCAAACTGTCATGATGCGTACAACAATCAATGTAATAAAACATTGACATATTCACATTTGTTTTAGATAAAAGTGAATGTGTACTTCTTACTTTACAAGTGTTGTGAAACAAAGGTAATTTTTTCCCCACTGATTTTCAGCAGTCTGAGACTCCAATGTCTTACCCTTAAACTATGATTCCACCTGCTTTGAATAGCACTACAGTTGGAGGTAACTATTGAGGAAATCTAATAATGTATGACCAGAATTCGAATACTCAGTACTAGTACCAGAAATTAGACCACAAATGTCAAAAATATGTTCAATTAGCTTGCTAAAATTTGACTCTGAGATTTTTTACCAAGCTGAAAAATGTCTCTCCCTTACAGGCCACATAATTTGAGGTATCATCCAAGTCTAACACAAATAGTGTGTTTAAAACCCTTAAGTTAAGGGTTTGTTCAAATCCCCAAGAATGAGCAATAATAATAGTGCAATGTTTGCAAACACCACTAAATTAGACTGTATGATGCTATGATGCTACTTTAATGAATTGCATTACATGTGCAGCAGATTTGTTTGATGTTCTGAATCTGATTAAATCTGTGCTGTGCTTTCCTTTATTTCTTCCAGGAATTTGCGAGGTTCATTATAATTATTCTCTTCCATTTTTAATGAACTCAAAGTCAAAGATGCCGTCTAGTATGATTCAGTCACAAGCATGTTTTGAGCTGATTAGCATGATGCCAGTGCCATGCACTTGATTGTTAGATCTGAAGTGTGCAGTAGATAATATCCTAAGGGAAAGCGTCTGTCCTTGACTAGCAAGTGATATCACTCTCCCTGCTGCCGTATCTCTGATATCAGAATCGAGACTTGCCAAACAGCGCGGGTGAACCTATGAAGATTGCATCCCTTATCCAGTTCCTGGCAGATTTAGAAATCTAATCTCATTTTGACAGATGTGTGAGCATTAATCTCGTTGATCAGCCTGTGTGAAAGTTAACCTGACATCCAATCTGAAAGCATATCTGTTCTCGAGAAAAAAACAAAAAAAAAAAAGATAGAAGAAAAAAAACCTGCGGGTTAAGTTTATGCACAGTGAATCAGCACAGCAGTGGCATGAATTTTTTTTTTTTTTTTTTTGTAATCAAAACATTATAAAAAAGCAATAAGCTACAATATAATGTTTTTAAGGGTGTCCTAAAACAAAACTGACTCTCTCAATATGGCAGAAGGTTTAAGTTGACTGCGAGAGCAAGCGGAGGCTGCTCAATGGGTGACATGCTGTCCGGTGAGTATGCTGGCCATGCAAGAACTGGGATGTTTTCAGCTTTCTTGCAACATGGAGCTGTGCATTACCATGCTGCAGCATGAGGTGATGGTCGTGGATGAATGGAACAACAGTGGGCCTCAGGATCCTGTCACGGTATCTCTGTGCATTCAAAATGCCATCAAGAAAATGCACCTGTGTTATCGTTGACAAGCTGCGCCAAACCACGATCATATTTGCAAATATTTTGTGCAGCTTGTCAGTGAACAACGGCTCTGTGTAGCAAATGCTGCCCCATGTGAAATAATGCACGTGTAGAGATTTGCCGCTGATTACAGAACCGGTATTTCTTACTAAATGCACAATTAATGTTGCCAATATTTTTTGTGCATCCCTTATATATATATATATATATATATATATATATATATATATATATATATATATATATATATATATATATATTAGATTTCTGTCATTTAGCAAGTGTAAACCTGGTGGTCAGCAAGTCGTGTTAGAGCTTGAAAATTTAAGCTTCAATCCATCATTAAACTATGACGAAAAGTTAAGCAATTCTGTGATTAAATTTTTTTAAGTCTGATCAAAAATCTTTACTCCCATCTCAACCCTTTTTGTACTAGTTACATGTGTGTAATGATAAAAGACTTCCTAGTCATCGGGAAGAAGGAGGCGGGAACCGGCGGACAATCAAAGGACATTTTAATAACAAAATAAACACAAAACAGCGCACCAGCCCCTCACGGACGACTGATGCGCACAAAATAAAAATCAACACACAACTAAAATCCCAGGCCTGGTCCTCTCTCGTCCTTCACTGTCGTCGCTCCAGTTTTATATCCTTCCATCTCCTACGTGGGACTCGAGACCGGCGGTGGGCCGCATGTGCCACTGATTTGCCCAATCACTGCCGGCCTCACTCGTGTTCCTACGTCCCTCGGCCCCGCCCCACTCGCCACAATGTGCATTTAAGCAACTTCAGAAAATGACAAATGTCTGCCAGTGTCCTTAATCAAGAGACAGTGTGATATGCCACACACCTTGGGGCTTGAGACAAATGCATAATGCATATGACAGAGAGTTCCTAAACGCAAACTGTGTCAGCAGCCTCCCAGGATGTGGGATGACAGCTCGTTGTTAATGGTGATAATGAGCAGGGACTGGGCAGCCACACCCGTGCTCCACATAAGTCAAGATGATAAGTTACACGATCACAGAGTCCGGTGGCACAGGACACATTCCATGTGGTACCATCTCCTGCTAATGTGTGATGTGTCTTTGAACAGCTGACAATGTGGAAAAGGGTCATAAGCTGTGTAAAAAAAAAAAAAAAATACACACTTGAATATGCACACATGAGAGTATGATTGTGCCTTCGACGGTTAAAGGTGCAGTTTGTTCTCAATCTGATTTGTGTGTCACACATCAATGTGTTATCATTATAGGTGGTTATATATATATATATATATATATATCAAAATGTAATTATCTGGGACTGAAAGATTCAACCCAAAAAGGTTTTACATATTATATAATATAAATTGTTACATATAAAATATGACTATTTTATTAATTGTCTGATTATCATTTCTCTTTATTTGAAATAATATAAAACTTTTTAAATATAAAACATAAAAACTGTAATAGTATCTCGCTAATATAACACTGATGGGCATATACCAATAACTGATTTATAAGTGTGGTTTTTATGTAATACTGTTTCAGGAGTAACCAGAGTAAAATATGAAAAAGATATTGTGAGAAGGTTTAAACCAAGAAATAAAGATATACATTTTCAATTATGAGAAATTAAATTGTTACATATAATGGCACATTACACGATTTCACATTTTGAGCTATGGAGTTGCAATTACAAGATACAAAGTGTGCAGTGCCGGCCCAAAGGGTTGTGGGGCCCTAGGCGAGATAAAAATATTGAGCCCACTGGTGTAAAAACAGTGAGAAGAGAGCACAAAAAATAAAATTTTTAAATATTTAAGTATATACATTTTTATTACCTGTAACAAACTCAACATGTAATACATGTGCAAAAATATTTAATCAGATTTAAATAAGTTTGCAAGTACTGCAAAGTATTGTAAAATATTGTAAATGAAAGTGCAAGTGTGTTTGAGAAACACAAATAATTTAAATATTATAAAAATAAAGGATACATAAACAAAATAAAATAAAATACAAATAAATTCTATATTTAAAAAAATATATATAAGGTAACAGATTGGACATGACACAGAAAGTTATTTTTTGTATGCAAGCCAACATGTTAATTGTGCTTCCATTCTGGTAAATAAAACTTTTAGCACTTTATAACTGAGAAATGTTGCTTTGGCTGTTCAAAGGTTCAAGGGTACAGATTGCTTAGATCTTTACTTTGCGTGACTTCTTGGCTGCAAAATCATCAATCACCTCATCATATGACACAGTCTCACATATTTCATGATTGATACTCAGAACAGCAAGTCCTGATAAGCGCTCCTTGGCCATTGTGGATCTCAGAAATGTTTTGATTAATTTGAGCTTTGAAAAGCTTCTTTCTGCACTGGCTACAGTAACAGGCAAGGTCAAAGCAATTCGAAGAGCCGTCCAGAGACTGGGGTAGATTTCTGTGGATGGGATTCTGAAGATTGAAGTTTCGCCTTAGGATCAGCGGATGGCCCTTAAATATACAATAACAGAAATTAATGGATAATGTAATGATTGATTTCAATGCAGTAATGTATCTACAATGTTGTATAATATAAAATTAATACAACCAGTGTGTTATATCAGAGTGCAAACTAAAAAAAATATATTCTTTACCAGGAGTGCTATGAATAATTCCAGATGTAGCAGCATCAAATGTCTCTGCAGCTGTAGGTACACTGAGAAATTTCAGCATAGACCCTGGTACATAAATTAAGCCAGAATACACTAATTTAAAAAATAAAGGATATAAATATGACATACACAAATAAAGCATGAATCAAAAGCATTTATTGTAAATGTATAACATACAAATATGCATACATAACTAGAAATACATAAAGTGTTTTTAAAGACTTTTTTTTATCAACAAAACTTTGCATTAGATACTGGAAAATGGGTTAAATTTGAATTTGGAAAGAGGAGGAGACCTTTTTTAGCATGAATTAGTGGGATGGATAATTAATTGATTATTTAATAAAACATGCTGAATGTGGCCTAATTTTCTCTCACATATCACACAAGTATGTCTGTGATCATGGGCATCATCACATTTATTAAACCAAGTATTAATACCACACTAATAAATAACGTATTATGTTTTGCGAAACATACCTTTACTTTGAGCCTCCTTTCCTTCATCTGCTTTTCTCTTCTTTCTTTTTTCGACTCCGGGAAGATATCGTTTGTATGCCATTTAATTTCAAATTAAAATAGCATCAATGTGCATTGCATATTGTACATATGTGGCTAAGTGGAATATGTGGAATCTGTACTAGGAATATGTTACGACATTCTAGTTCACCCAATAGCCTATTGCGGGAGGTGTTATGCTAAATAGAGTGTGGTGCTGCTGTGTATGTTTCTAATCTTTTTTCCGCTTTTATTTAGACAGTTTTTTTTATTATTATTATTTTCAGCTATTTGTCATGTATGAATTATTCAGAGATATTCTTTTAAGAAAATATGTTTTGTATTTTGCTCACCGTCATTGTGAATTGTATCGTGTTTAATGGGGTCTGTGCTTTACAAAAGCGTAATAATTGACACATGACCACTCATACTATATGTGGACATTTGAAATAATAAAACAACTAAAAATGTGTGACATCATTCGCGGGACCCTCAAATTAAAAAGGGGCCCCAGGCGACCGCCTGTATTGCCTGTTGGATGGGCCGGCACTGAAAGTGTGTGACCGTACTTAAATTTATATATATATAAATAAAACATGTTGATGTTTGACAAAATTAATGCACGACACCACATTCTCTCACCAAAAAATGAATGTTGTTTTTCCATGTGAAAAAGCCCAATCATTCAAGTTAATTTCAGCGAAGGCATCTACACTGAAAGTTCCAATTTTGCAAAAGAAAAACATGCACTTCGAAATAGTCAAAAACTTACTGAAACCAACAGCAGGAAATTAGCTTGGTTTAATGTTTGAATTAAGATACTATCTAAATTGGTCTAATCCTGTTTCCCCGGATTCCACCTTACAACCTCTTTAGAAGCAGTACATCAGCCTCTCCTGCTATTATCAAGGGAATTGTATATTTTCTTTTTCTTTTTTTCTTTTTTGTTCTCATTGAATTTGCTCTCTGTTGTTATAACATAACATTGTCCTGTTCTCCATAATCAAGGTGGCAGGCTGTATAGGCCCTTCCATTAGTAAGCATCAATACATGCCATTCAAATCCCCACTCTCCAGTATGAGTCCTGAGTGGAGAACTTACTTTGACTATTAGGAAAATATCAATATTGTCAGCTCCGATAACACAGAGTGGGGCGTTCTTGCTGGAGGGGGCTTTAAACATGGAGGAGATCGAAGATTTGTCAGTACTGTACTCAAGAGCCTTTATTACAACAGTAAAAGCCTTTCCATCGTGAATACTGCGGGTTGGCTGAAATTAAATGAATGGATGTAGCCTATTACGCTCATTCTGAGTGCTATGCTGAAGTGACAGTCAGTTATTGACAATGGTTTTGGTGATGTGAGGTACTACAGTGGATTCTTTGTTAAAAATGAAATAAGTGGATATCAGTAATATAAGTTCTGGTCTTTTTTCATAATCATTCAATAGCTCTTTTTATAAAGGCCCTGCGTTCTCAATCCCAAGACATCAAATATTGCCGAATGAATCACCATTGCCTTATGGTGAGGAATAACATGAGCAATGTTGAACCTCTGGCTGAAACGCTACAGTAAAGGTTCCACAGAAGTGAAAGTAGAAGTCAGAGCATGAAAGCAATACAAGCAAGTTTTGAATAATGGCACAATTATTCTCAGAAAATGGCCTCATTG